>NC_069506.1:121741193-121873693 GCF_027579735.1 Bombina bombina
ATAGCGCCGGGTGTTATACTGATGCAGATACCACTGACCCTATAACCAGCCCTTGTCTGGCTATATGCATGTGCCAGTGTCACGCAAGTAAAACATATAGTAAGAGGCAAGTTAACTAGTTCACATCTAGTTATTCATTGCATGTATATATGCAGGCTGGGTAGCGTCAAGCACTCACGTCACAATAACAAAATCCTGGTCCATGGGTGCAATCCTGGTAAATAGGCATACAATTCCAAAAGAAGTAGATACACTCACAGGGACATGATGAAAAGGAATTTACTCCAACAAGGAGTACCTTTTCGGGGTCGCCCCCGTCTTTAGACCAAACATTACACTAATGTATGTATATATATATATATATATAATATTAGTTGCAAGATTTCAGCACTCGCTGTTCCCAATATTCGGCTGCGGGGTGCCATCCAGTATATCCATAGACTTGTTAAAAAAAGATTCACTCACCGTTTTGTAGAAAAGTTATTTACTTCAAAAAGGTGAACGTTTTCGGGGAGTAACCCCCGTCCTCAGACCCCTGTGAGAGCAGGGGTCTGAAGACGATCATTTCACCCACAACGTCAGGTAGGAAACGGGGCTTCCTCAGGGCAGATCAGACCCGTTTCCTACCTGACGTTGTGGGTAGGCATTGGATCACCCGAGCATGTGACCGACCCAGAAGTGAACTCGCTATTGATACATGCCATGCTGATTTGGCGTGCACAGCGTAGCTTGTAATAGCAGCCTCAACGGAAAGCTAACGGAAAGCTTTTACAGTAACGAACAGTCAAGCATTTCTGCAGCAGGAACCAGATGACTTTAGTGGACTTTACATCACATATTGGATTCAGATAAATGCACGAATACATCCATTTGAGTGTTCTGGAAAGTGACTGAACTTTTGGCAATACCGCAATGTGTGGAGGGTCAGCTTGGTCTGACTCTGTTTGCATAATACTTTACTGTGCTGCTTTGTGAACTGCTTGCTTTTCTGCCATCTTATAACAACACTTGCTTGCTTTTGCATATTATGTACAAGGTCTGCTCTCGGCAATACCGCAAAATGTGGAGGGTCAGCCTGGTCTGACTCTGCTTGCATAACATCGCATTGAGCTTCTTTGAGAATTGCTTTTCCGTGTACTTACAACAATATTTGCTTGCTTCTACATATTTCGTAATATTGCTGCTTTAATGTATAATCATTCAAAAATCTTTGTTCATTACTAGTATCACACAGTACTTAGATCCCAGTTATTCTCCTGTCCGGTTATGATCCCTTGTATATACTTGGGTACCGTGTACAGTTTGGGTGTAGTATGTGTGGGGTACTATTGAATGATATACATGAAACATGCTACCAGTATAAGGTGTGCACATCTTGAGGGTATGTTAAAATGTGTCTGTCACGTGACTTTATGGTAACATACACTTGTACAAACGACTTATTTCTAATAGCTTAATGGTTTAACACAATGATTATATTGATCAGAGATTGAACTCATATATTTGAACAATAAATTTTGTTTGCTTATTTTTAGAAGAGTGTTTGATTCCCTATCTTTCATATGGTACATTGATTTGCATGTTCCTTACTTTTCTTATAGTTGGTTGTGTATACATTTTTACATAGGGTCTGCACCACCTAGATATTTTCCTCAAAACTAATAACAAGGTATTGAATTATTTCACATTTGTATCGACCGTTTGTCCAGTACTCCCTTTGGTTTTATATATATATATATATATATATATATATATATATATATATATATATATATATATATATATATATTAAAGAATAGAAAGGTCAGATTAGACTTTGCCAAAATATATCTAAAAAAAAGTCAGCCCTGTTCTGGAAGAGCATTCTTTGGACAGATGAAACAATATCAACATGTACCTGAAGCAGCCGGACAAATTCTGAATTGTAAAGGGATATATTTTCTGCTTAGATTCAGCAAAATTTATGTGATTGGATAGCGCTTAACTTTACAGATGGACAATGACCCAAAACATATTGCGAAAGCAACCCAGGAGTTGTTTAAGGCAAAGAAGTGGAATATTCTGAAATGGCCGAGTCAATCCCCTTATATGAACCTGATCAATCATGCATTTCAATTGCTGAAGACAAAACATAAAGGGATAGTCTAGTTGAAATTAAACTTTCATGATTCAGATAGAGCATGCAATTTTTTAAATAACTGTGTTATTTACTTCTATTATCAATTTCTCTTTGTTTTCTTTGTATCTTTATTTGAAAAAGCAAAAAGCCAATTTTTGGTTCAGCACCTGAGTAGCGCTTGTTGATTGGTGTCTAAATGTAGCCACCAATCAGCAAGCGCTACCCAGGTGTTAAACAAAAAATGGGCTGTATTCTAGGCTTACATTCGTGGCAAAGCAACACAAAGGAGGAAACCCGTTTGGTGATGTCCATGCGTTCCAGACTTCAAGCAGGATTCTCGAAAAAGTATTAAAAATGAATATTTTTTTATGATTTTGTTAATTTTTCCAATTACATTTGAACTCCTGAAATAAGGGGGCTGTGCATGAAAATGGTTACAATTCCTAAACATTTGATACAATATTTTTGTTCAACCCCTTAAAGATGAAAGTCTGCACTTCAATTGCATCTCAGTTGTTTAATTTAAAATCCACTGTGGTGGCATACAGATCCAGAATTATGAAAATTGTGTCAGTGTTAAATTATTTACTGACCTAACTGTATATTAATTGGCAAAAAAACTTACATTAATGCCTAGAGTTTAAGTTGTTAAAAAAGCAAGGAAATTGGGGGGGGCGGAGCCAACTGCCGAAGCAACAAGACGTGCCATCTCAGAGCTCCTGAAATTTGATCATTAAAATATTAATTTATGGCACTCTAAGAATTTATATATTTCTATACCTGGCTCTTATCATACCCTAGGACATGGATTACAAAACTTGGGACTAAGATAAAATATAATTGACATAATAACGGTACAGAGGCCTACTAGCTAGCTGAGACCGCTGCAAAGCTTACACCATTATACTTGAAGCTACCTACGCACCGTCTCGGCTGACGGAGAAATAACTCCTACACTTACCCCTTCAGCATCTTAATGGGGCAACAAATTCTTTCGGCGTTGCAAGCCTTAATGCGCTCCATGGACAATCACCAGCAAGCTCTTGTCGCTGAACTGAGAGCTGCTGTGGATCCATCACAGAATACAACACTGATAAGGGAAGTCGTGCGGGAGACCGACTGGTCTGAACCAGACCCACTACAATGCAACAAAGATTTACCCCAGGATCCTGTAGATTGGTACACAGCAAACATGGAGGACCTCGGCCCACAGACAACGGAACAGACGGAAATAGCTCTACAGAACAGTACCTTGCAGCCCTTCTCGGTCCTCACAGGGCCGGTCCAGTGGAACGCAACATATCCGGAGTTGCCGCAGACACAGCTGCTCGGATTGACCAGAGTACGCAGCTTGCAGCCGACAGTCTATTCTTCCTCTGGTACTTTGACGGCTGACTCATCTGTAGGTCCTCCTGTAGATACTGGGGCCAAGTCAAGTGGGACGGCTGAACCGGGAGCTGAGCGGAACGCATTACACTTAAGATATTCTGTGCTGCAGAAGTCAGGGCAAAATGAGTCTCCTCACGAAGGAACTAAGGCACAAACTAACCCTCGCACCAAATGCCCAAATCCATCTGCACGGAGGTCGGGCTCTCTTACTAACCCTTTTACTTGCAGCTTCAACCTGTCTGCACAGCTGTTGGGACCGTTCGCTAATCTTCTCATCGGCCCATTAGATCAGTCTCCACAGCGGAGATCCTCTCCATATAATTCCTCTGGGTTGGATCAACTACGCAGAAGTGGTATTGGTTAAATAACACATTTTGGACAATCTCTCACAGGACAGTACATGTCCTTGCTTTGGTAGTAGCATTTCTTATAGAGAAAACAGAGAAACTAACCCAAGACCCTAAAACTGATACAGACTAATAATTTATGTTATGTTAAATCCGGGGAATACCCTTGTCAGGACCCGATGCTCCCTTCCACACGTATATATATTTAAGTTTAATTATTTTGCACGGCCTCTGTTCTGTTTTTCCTTCTCTTTCTTTTTTCTCCTCCTCAAGGTTTGTTATATAGGTCTATCATTTAACTATAGGTTTGTAACAATCAAACATTACATTTGAGTTCAGCATGATATGGCGCACTGTTATACAGGAATTAGATGTTTTCAACTGTTTAACTCACGCGTATTAACATAAGCTACTTATCTGGAACTCCTATAGGGAGTAACACGCTCTTTCTGTTGTTGCCTCAGTCCAATGAGGCTCTTCTGAGCTATCTGTTCATAAGCTTTGTGCACATATTGCCCAGAACTTAAGGTATATGCTATACTCACCCGTTTGAGTGGGGTAGGAAATAATGCGGATTAATCTTTAGGCTCATTTTGCAAACATCTCAGTGTGCTCTTTTATACTTTGATAATAGACATGGGATTTCCTATAGGTATGCTCCCAACAATAATAATATATTTAATCACCCTTCTTAGGGCATACTATATATTTATGTTTGTGCCATGTATGCTGGACTATACACATTCACACCTTATTACACTTCACCATTAGATTACCTGTAGCTAGAAGTCTATGTTGATGTTATGTAGCTGGCTTTAATAATATATCTACCTAACTCGGAGAGATATACTGACCATATGTGTTAAACATACAATTAACTTCTCCTTGCAAACCCACATGATGGAACAACTTCTTGCTCACTGCTCTTGCTCATGTCACAGCTAAATCCGGTCAGTTGAACATAGGGTTTTTATAGCAGATACTTATAGTAATGTTACATTTTATCTTTTACTTATTTTTATAGATACCTATCTTGTTTGTTATTTGTCTATTACTGACTTAACTAGGAGTCATTATGCTGTCTTAAGGACATAAGAATACTGTTATAATACGCGGTGACCTCTCATACAATGTCAGGTAGTGGCCCTTTTATAGACCGCTTGGCATCCTCAGGAATAGTTAGAGGGATGTATTTCTAGGATTAAGATATTGTGCTGTTTTTCACTCCCTCCAATTGTAGTCAATTCTGACAGCCAACGTTCTTTGGTAACATATATTTACTGCTGACTTGGGTGTTGGAGCGGTGGTGAATGTCAAGATGCATACCGTAACTGGTTGTGTTCTCTTGTTCCAGGAACTAATTTTCATATCTGTATAAGTCATTTACTAAATCACTATATTGTTATTAGTAGTACCGTACCATCCAGCACTGTTTAGGTATTTTTTATATATAGTAAGGCCCATCTTCTATACTACTAATTGTTAAGCTTCCTTATATCTATACGTCCAATATAGCGACTACAGTTCACTAGGCACAGTAAATGGTTATTACTCTATTTATCTCCACTATACCCCTTATGGCGCGTCTCAGTGCCCTTAGCTGCATAACGATATATACGCCTTGAGTTTAAATATGTTAAATAGTATATTTTACAGATCCATCATTAACACACAAGCCATATCACATAATCTCTCCTCGCTCCCCCGGGTATTTTTCTGTTTTATTATAGAATCCACCGCCCCCCCATCCCCTATATTATAAGCGGCTCTCGCCCGCTGACT
Source organism: Bombina bombina (assembly GCF_027579735.1). Lineage (NCBI taxonomy): Eukaryota > Metazoa > Chordata > Amphibia > Anura > Bombinatoridae > Bombina > Bombina bombina. The sequence continues at coordinate 121,746,831 of NC_069506.1, forward strand.
TACCCCCCCCTTATACCATGACCTAAGTATAGCCATCACAAAAGCTATCTCCCCACCTCCTGTTACCTTTGATTTGGAAGATAATAGTGTCCTTGTCTTGTGGATGTAGGGACTATTTTCTGTTTACAAAAGCAATAAACAATACATGCACAACAATATGCTTATAGCACCATCTTGAATTTTGTTTTAAAATAACTCAAAAAATCTCAGAAAATACTAATTGTCAGGGTAACAGAAACCAAAAAGATGCATTAAATGCTAAATTAATCACACCTGTATTAAATAAAATAAAAAATATAACGAGTCCAAAAGCCAAATGACAAGCCAGTCAAAGGCAGAGTGGATAGTCAGACAAGACAGATCAGGAACCGAAGCGAGTAGTCAGACTTGCTGGGGTCAGGAACACGAAGATCAGCAAATTCAGGAACAAGAAAAGGATCAGGAACCAGAAGGTACGTAAAACAAGCCAGGTTATACATGGAGTCAGGAACACAGGAACTCAAAGAGAAGTCAGAGACAACCCAAGGGCAAAGGTAAACTGAACTGAGGCACTTAAATAGTAGGTGATGACATCATCATTCTGGGACTGCAACCTGTCTCTCAATGATTATGTTCTCTAGTTTGGCAATAAGAAGGAGCCTGGGTATAGTGTGCATTGTTACACACTTTGCTTTAGGCAAGGAGGAAACACAGGTGAGTCTGAAATGGCAGCCATGTCAAAAAGATGCAAACAACAAGCAAAGTCAGGGTAAAACACTGACACTAATCACACACATTTTCATCCATTGTAATGACAGATCCTTACCACACAATCAAAAAAGATACATGGAAAAGTCTTATATAAGCATTTCAGGGAAGTACATAAAAGAAAATGTAAAGATATGAGATTTGGGGGTATCAAGAAAATAAAACCAGATGGAAGGAATGGTAATTTTGAAAAAGTTTTACTAATAAATGAAGCCAAATTCATGATTTTGGAACCCTTGATCCATTAGGTCCATTAGGTCTTAATGCAGAACTTGATTTAAAGATCTTTCACAATCTATCAATCTAAAAATATTTTGAAGTCTAGATTGTTCTATTATTTAAAGACAATTTTATATCAGTAGACATGGGAGCAAGGACTTATAGAGTAGTGGTTATGTCACAAGACTTTGGGAAAATGGTTTATAAGCTTCTATGAGGTTTGAAACATTATCAATGCACCTAAGAAAATATACACAGACATGATATACTGCTGTGGGAAACAAATGTAATGTTTCATATATACACTTATTATCTAATGTTTGTTTAAAGGAACAGTCTACTCCAGAATTTTTATTGTTTAAAAAGATAGATAATCAATTTATTACCCATGCCTCAGTTTTGCATAACCAACACTGTTATATTAATATACTTTTTACTTCTGTGATCACCTTGTATCTAAGTCTCTTCAGACTGCCCCCTTAATTCAGTTTTTTTGATAGACTTGCATTTTAGCCAATCAGTGCCCTCTCATAAGTAATTCCACGGGCGTGAGCACAATGTTATCTATATGACACACATGAACTATTGCCCTCTAGCTGTGAAAAACTATCAAATGCATTCAGATAAGAGTCTGCCTTCAAGGGCTTAGACAATAGCATATGAACCTACCTAGGTTTAGCATTCAACTAAGAATTCTAAAAGAACAAAAGCAAATTTGATGATAAAAGTAAATTGGAAAGTTGTTTAAAATTACATACTCTATCTGAATCATGAAATTTTTACTAGATTGTCCTTTTAAATATATGTGTTAGAAGGCAGGCATAATGGAGGACGTGTGATATGTGAGCTCCAGGTGCAGTGAATAAGAAAAGTGGAGAAAAGGTTATCATAAGCTCCCAGAGGGTCACTAAAACACCACCGGAGTGTTTATACATCAATCCTCTGTGTTTTATGACCACTCAGTTTGCTCAGTGTAAAAGCTGACATGCAGTCTTTGACGTCTTGCAAGCTGAGGAGAACAAGAACCAAAATGCCGGTCTCTTAAGAATCAGATAAGCTGGAGAGAAAACAGAGGATAAAACTGCAAGGAAGCTGCCACATCACAGGGTAAGGAGTTCAGAGGGGAATATGGCAAGCAATAAATCTACAGGGTGATTGAGGAAGAAAGACAATTTTAAGACGCCATAGCAGGGAATCAGCCACGTGGGAGGCAGCATGTTAATAAAGTGATTATAAACAGCCAGAGAGACTTGAGCAGCAACATGCCTACTATTTAATAAAGACTTTTAACCCTACATGATGTTAATGAATCAGGCTGCAGAGGAAGGATAAGTAAATAAAGCATTAAAATGTGAAAGCTGGATCACAAAATAACACATAAAAAGAAATAGCATTGTATGGTGATATAGCACAGATTGTACCTATCTATAGTACACAGCATATCACCAAAACTACTCAGAAACTTTGGATGGAAGGAAAATAACTTTGACACAGAACATTCACCCTATATAAATCACTCCCTGCAATTTATTTTTCTCCTGTAAACCACTCCGGCTTTGCATGTGACTCCAAAGTGCTGTTAAAACACTAGTGCTGCAGCAGACTTTCTCCCACTTCAGGACATAAGCAGAGGTCTTGCTATCCTTTGTTCAACAGCTAGATCATTTCAAGTGTTCATCCATTTTATTATATGAGCTATATCATGTCAGTCAGAAGACAAAGTAAACTAAATGCTACAAATAAACCTGCAGCAGCCAATATATTTTTTAAACCTCAGAAAGGAGAAAAGGCTCATGATAAAGAAATTGTTGTAACTGAGGAAGAAATGGAAGAAGTTCTAGAACCAACTTCGCCAGCAGGTAATAATATACCCATTACCAGAAGTGACATAAGGAACCTTGTCTCCAAACAAGACATATCCACAATATTTGACAAAATGTGGGAAAAGCTGGACACCCTCCAGAACACTGTTATAAACAGTCTCACTGAAATCAAACAGGATATTTCGGAACTGGGATCCAGGTTAGAATCCTTGGAAGAAAAAGAAGAAACACTGGAAGAAGACATTACAACCATAACTCAACAAATGGCTGATCAACAACAGGAATTGGCAGACATTAATGACAAGCTGGAAGACCTGGAAAATAGGAGCAGGAGGTGTAATATACGTCTAAAGGGTATCCCTGAAACTATAGTTACAACAGAATTAAGCAATTATCTTCTACAACTATTCCAGGCTATCACAAGCTCTGCTGAGGATGGAAAATTCCAAATGGAAAGGGCACATAGAGCTCTAAGAGCAAAACCAAAGGACACAGAACCACCAAGGGACGTCATAATTAGACTTTTACGCTTCCAAGAAAAAGAAGAAATCATGACTGCAGCTAGAAAAAATCCAACCTTTAAATTTCAGGGCTCAGTCATACAATTTTACCAGGACCTTTGTATCAAAACACTGCAGAAGCGTTCTGCTCTCCGTCCGCTGACACAACTACTGCGAAAAAATCAGATATTATACAGATGGGGATTCCCTTTCGCACTTCACATACACCATGAGGGCAGAACAATCACTATCAAAGAGAAACAAGACATACCAGGTCTCTGCCAACTGCTTAAGCTGGATTGTCCAGAGATTCCAGATAACTCTCAAGACAATACCATAAGACCCACACTGCCATTAAGAGGAACAGCTAAAAGTGAACGTTGGACAAAGGTCTCTAAAAGGAAACAAAGGCCCTGAAGGATTAAAGAGACTGAGAGAACTGACTGATGTTCTTTAACAAGTATAATCTTTCTTTGCCTTACTCCGTGTGGAGGAGTTATTGTCACGGCTCATATTGTGGTAAAAGACTTGAATATCAATCTCCTAGTAGTAAATAATGACACGAGCATAAAGTATATTTATTTATGTCAGTAAAAAGAACATTAAGTAAATTATAAAGAACTGGAGATTGATAAGATATGACTAAATTACACTATACATGACATTAGTTATTATTTTATGTTCCCTCTAGGAATAAAAGATCCACTTTTTCAATTCATTATTATATAAGATACACTATGTAATATTTAGCTGCACACCCACTTAGATAGATTTGATGTTGCAGACAAACAAGAATAACTTGAAGGATTACAGATTGTTTAATAGTTTGTTGTTGTTTAATGTTGAGCTATGTTTTTTATGTTTTTGTTGTTTTTTTGTTTCAAGTACTGTCGAGCAGTGGTCAGGAAAGTTTCTCCATAACAGGATGGACACTAAGAGAGCAGTTGTTAGTCAGAAAAGGGAGGCATTGATGTTCAGGTATGAGGAGGGGAGAGGGAAAATGCTCAATTATGGATTCTAGATGGAAGATAATCTCCCATAATGTAAGAGGTTTGAATACCAATATTAAAAGGAAAACTGCACTTACCCAATATAACAATATGAAGGCTAAAATCATTTTCCTACAGGAGACACATTTTACACACCATCAAATCCCTAAATATTGGGACAAACAATACACGCAACACTTTCACTCCACAACCGATAAAAAGAAAAGAGGAGTATCAATACTTATTCATAATTCCATTCAATTTATAAAAGAAGAGGTGATAAGGGATAAGGAAGGCAGATATCTTATAGTGAGGGGGACTGTGCAAGACAAACAAGTCACACTCTGCAACATATATGCACCTAATGAGCAACAACACAAATTTTTTGATAATCTTTCGCATTTACTGACCCAATGGTCTCAAACCTTGATAATATTGGCTGGGGATTTTAATGTAAACTTAAAGATTTTAAGGGATACTAATACATCTAAACTTACAAATAAACAATTAAGACTTAACTCTATTACCAAATCCATTAGGGGATCTTTAGAGAATCATAATATATATGACACTTGGACGACATTATATGGACAAACAAATGACCACACATACTACTCACCTGCACATAAAACATATACCAAACTCGACTATATATTTATTAGCCAAATTCTATTACCAAACCTAATCTCTTCATCCATTCACGCCTCAGTATGGTCAGACCATTCCATAATACAGATACAACTAAAAGGTCTTATTAATGTAGAAAGACAAAGATCCTGGACATACGACCCTACAATACTAAAGCAACCAGGTATACAAACTAAAATATTAAAGAGTCTGGAAGAGTACTGGAAATTAAACGTAGACCCTGCAATCAACCCAGTAATCATATGGGCTGCACATAAGCCATATATTAGAGGGTTACTTATAAAGGAAAAAGCTTTATATATAAAACAGAGTAGGTTTGCGGTAGCTACCTTGCAACAAGAGATTGAACTCTTGGAAAAGGCACATCAAAATACACTATCCCAACTATCACTAGACACATTGACAAAGAAAAGAAAAGAACTGGCTAAAATTTTATCTGATAATTCAGTGAGGTCCATTAATAAATTAAAAACATACTATTTCCTATATGCAAACAAGCCAGATAGATATCTGGCCCATAAGCTAAGAGAAAGAACAAAATCTTTCACAATAGCACAAATTCAAAAACCAGATGGTACTATGACATCTCATCCGCAAGAAATTTCAGAATGTTTTGCCAAATATTATGAATCTCTGTATGATGGGAAGAAGGTGGGTCAATCCCCCCAGATAGAGACCCTAAGAAATAAACTACTAATGTTAGCGAATCTGCCAAAATTAGACAAAGCGGACGCAGAGGCACTGGATGCAGAGATCTCTGCTACTGAGGTGTCTGCAGCTATTAAAGATCTTAAAATAGGAAAGGCAGCAGGTCCCGATGGATTTTCAGGAGACTACTACAAGCTATTTAGAACCAATTTGACTTCCCACCTACATAAATTTTGTAAAGATGTCATGTCGGGCACGCCGGTTCCCTCTGAACTTTTACAGGCCAAGATAGTAGTAATCCCTAAGCCAGGGAAAAACCCCAAAATAGTACAAAATTATAGGCCAATTTCCTTAATTAACCAAGATCTCAAGATTCTCACCAAAATCCTAGCAAACAGGCTTAAACAATACTTACCTTCATTGATCCATCCTGATCAGGTAGGGTTTATTAAAGATAGGGAGGCCCCTGATAATGTAAGACGCATAGTGACGCTGATAGAATATCTGAAGGGAACAGAAACGCCTTCTCTGCTCCTTTCTCTGGATGCAGAGAAGGCATTTGACAGAGTAGATTGGCAATATATGATGGCAGTTCTCGAATATATGGGATTCGGTAGTAAATTTAGGGGGGCAATCAAAAATATATACACAAATCCAGTAGCAACAATTAGGGCAGCGGGATATCAGTCTCGACCTATCAATATATTGAATGGAACTCGTCAAGGATGTCCGTTATCTCCACTTTTATTTGCGTTGTGCATAGAACCTTTGGCGTCTTGTATTCGCAACTCTAAGGATATCCATGGGATTAAATTAAATAAAGGGGAACAAACACTAACTTTATTTGCAGACGATATCTTGCTTACAATTACAAAACCAATGCTTTCCCTCCCTAATTTGTACCAATTATTAGAAGATTTTTCCAATGTTTCGGGTTTCAAAATAAATTCGGATAAATGCGAAGCACTCCCTCTATCATTACCAACACACACACAAAAGTTGATAGAAGCGAACTTTGATTTTAAATGGGTTAATCATTCCCTAAAATATCTAGGCATACAAATCACAAACACCATAGAAACATTGTATAAAGCAAACTACATCCCAATTTACAAAACTATAAGAAGAGATATATTGAAATGGAAGAAAGGGAACTTTTCTTGGTATGGCAGATTATCGGCCATTAAAATGAATGTCCTACCAAGACTGTTATATCTATTTAGAGCTTTACCTATTAAAATCCCAATAAAAGAGCTTGAAGAACTACAATCTGAAATTATTAAATTTATAAGAGGACATAAAACAGCTAGAATAGCTGCTCATATTTTAAAACAACACAAGCTATTGGGAGGTGTAGGAGTCCCTAATCTTAGAGATTATTATCATGCTGCCAGACTGGCACAAAATGCTCTTTTATGTAAAGATTGCCAGGGGATGACATGGCCAGGTATTGAAGCAGATATTGGAAGACTAAGCACTCCGGGAGATATATTATGGAAACCCTCAGATCCAAAAGACCAGAGGATAATTAAACTAAAAACTACAGAAGATTCTAAGCTTATGTGGAGGTCACTAACACATACATTGAAATTACTCTCGCCACACACTATTATAATACCTCTAAGTACACTACTCCCAAAAGAATTTAAAAAACAAATAGATAAGTGGGGAAATAAAGGCCTCTATAGGGTAGCTGATTTCCTAGACAATGGGAAGTTGTTGACATTTACACAATTAAGAGATAAAATACACCCAAATACATTGCACTGGTTTTTATATCTCCAAATTTCCCATGCTATAAATACATATAGACTAGGCAGCATCCCAGCCTGCCCAAAAACTGCTCTGGAACAAATGATAATGACACCCGGTAGAAATAAAAAAATGATTACACGCTTATACTTAGCCATTCAAGAAGCAAATAGTTCAGCAAAATTGGTAATTTATGACAAATGGGAACAAGATTTAGCTATAACCTATGATAGAGAAGATTGGAGCCAGATTTTCTCCTCAATGAGGAGAAGTTTAATTGGGGCAGACCTTATCGAAAACTCAATAAAAACCTCATATAGATGGTACCTTACACCACTGAAATCCTCACATTACACCACACAGGGTAGTAGATTATGTTATCGGGGATGTAATGGGATAGGGACCTATTTTCACATGTGGTGGGAGTGTCCAAAGATACAACCTACATGGGACAAGCTTTCTCAACTATTTAAGGTGATTCTAGACGACTCCTTTACATTATCAGCCTCACAGGCCTTACTACATATCCCCCAGGAGTCAATGAACTCAATTACTAATAGATGGGTTAATATTATATGTACAGCAACCAGAATATGTATAGCTAGAAAATGGAAAGTGGGGGCTCCAGAATGGGGTGAGGTAATGATCAAAATTGAAGATGTTTATAATATGCTAAAATCAGCTGCATGGATACAAGGGACATCTGAGAGATTCCAAAACATGTGGATACACTGGATTTTAAATAAACAGAAATATGTATGTACATACAGATCAACACTAAGTAACCAATAAGGCTTTTTTAGGGCAATTAAATTGGAGAGAATAGGAACTTTCTTAAATATAGATATAGCGTTCTAAAGAAATCTACAACATTGTCACTGCTCGACGGGAAAAGTTTAAAGTTAAAGGTTTTTCTTTGTATACAGTTATGAAGTTTAGGTTTAGGGAAATGGGATAAGAGGGGAGGGGGTGGAGAGGGAGTTAGGGAAGGGGGGAGAAAAATTGATGAAAATGATATAAACAGGGTGCTGAAAACTTTAATTGTTTTAAGAATACTAGGACATTGTAACCCAGCACACTGTTTTATTATGTTGTATTTGATGTGATCCATGACAATAAAAATTATTTCAACTAAATATATGTGTTAACCTGATATTGAGATAAACATTATATCAATATTTTTAACATGCTGTCCTTTTTTGAGCACCTAAAGTTGTCAAATATTAGCCGTACAGGCCCATTTATCAAGCTCCGTACGGAGCTTGAAGGGCCGTGTTTCTGGCGAGTCTTCAGACTCGCCAGAAACACAACTTATGAAGCAGCGGTCTAAAGACCGCTGCTTCATAACCCTATCCGCCTGCTCTGAGCAGGCGGACAGGAATCGCCGGAAATCAACCCGATCGAATACGATCGGGTTGATTGACAGCTCCCTGCTGGCGGCCGATTGGCCGTGAGTCAGCAGGGGGCGGTGTTGCACCAGCAGCTCTTGTGAGCTGCTGGTGCAATGTTAAATGCGGAGAGCGTATTGCTCTCCGCATTTAGCGAGGTCTTGCGGACCTGATCCGCAGTGTCGGATCAGGTCCGCAAGCCCTTTGATAAATGGGCCCCGTAGTGTTATATCAAGCCTCCCAACATTTGTGGCTGAGTATCAGGAACTCAGGAGTTTAATGGGGCAGTCCCCGTTTGTGGGTTGGAGTGTGGGTGTGTTTGGCAGTCAGTGTTTGTGTCTGCACAGTTTGTGATCGTGTCTGGGTGCTCCATGGGTGGGGCTAAATTCTGGTAATAGGGACATGTGGCTGTCTCAGAGTGACAGCAGGACAGAGCTCAGAATCAGGGGCTGTCCCTCTCAAATAGAGAGGCCTGTTATATACATAGCTACATTAGGCCTAGTTTTCAATGCTGTTGTAAACTGTGTAAACTGGTGGTAACATAAAACATCAATCATCAATGCATAGACTTTAAGGGAGATACTTGCTGTTACAATTAAAACTATGCTTTTGTGTTAGTGAGCCACAGAGAACTGTTGGTCCCAATTGTAAACGTTTGCTGATACATTCAAGAACTATAGCTGCAGTTGAAAAATATAATTTATGTAAGCACTTACGTGATAAATGAATTTATGTTATGGTGGCGAGAGTCCATGAGCTTTTACTTATGGGTTATATATTCCTACCAGGAGAAGGCAAAATTTCCCAAATTTTAAAAGCTTATAAACCTTCCCCACTTCACACATACCTCCGTTTTACAAATAGCCAAGTGGTGAGGTGTTTAGAAGGAGTAAAAGCCAATAATAAGGAGCAAGAAAAAAAACTTTAAAAAAAAATTACCCCAAATGGGTAGGGCCTCATTGGCTCTCACCACTATGAAAGAAATTAATTTATCAGGTAAGTTCTTACATAAATTATGTTTTTTCCATATATGTAGTGAGAGTTAACAAGCTGTTACATATGGGGTATGATACCCAAGATGTGTAAGTCTTTTTTTGCTGAGAAATTAAATCCAAAACCATAACAATGTCTTTTATGACAAAAACTCAAAAATATAGGCGCAATTATCAAACTGAGACAACTGTCTGAAGGACCTTTCAAACCAAAAGTTGCTTCTGACGAGGCAAAATCCTCAAAATTGTAAAACTTAGTAAAGGTATGCAGAGGTTTTTTGATCAAATGAAGGCTCATTCTTGAAAGCCCAAGATGTGGCAACAAATCTAGTAGAATGAGCTGTAATTCCAATTAAGCTTTCAACCAAGAGGCTAAAAAAATAGCAGAGGCTTTCTGGCCTTTCTTAGGACCAGAAAAAAGAACAAGCACACTAGAAGTCTGTCTGAAATCTTTAGTAGCATCAACATAATATTAAAATATTTATATGATCTAACATCCAAGAATGCAAGAATTTTTCAGTAGCATTTTTTGGATTAGGACACAAGCAGGGAGCGATAATTTCCCTATTATTGTGGTGAGAGTTAATAACTTTAGGTAAAAATTGAAAAGTAGTCTGCAAAACAGCTTTATCCTGATGGAAAATCAGATAAGAGCAACTGTTTATTTTGGAAATCACTCTGGGAAGCAGGACCAGAGGGGGGGGGGGGGGAGATATAAGCAGGCTAGTAAAGTCAGGGAACTGCTAGAGCATCCAACACCTCTGCCTGTGGATCCCTGGACTTCGTATGGTACCGTGGAAATTTGGTGTTCCAATGAGAGGCCATCAGATCTATTTCTTGTAGGCCCCATAGTTGTACAATCGGATAGAACACATCTAGGTGGAGAGACCACTCTCCTAGATGTAGGGATTGACGAGTGAGGTAATCTGCCTCCCAGTTGTCTACAACTGTGATGTGAATTGCAGTGATGAGGCAGGAATTAAATTCTGCCCAAGAAAGTATTCAAGATACCTCTATCGTGGCTAGGGAACTTCGAGTTCCACCTTGATGAATGACAGAAGCTATTGCAGTAATACTGTTTGTCTGAAAACAGAGATAAGGCTACCTTTTCAATAGAGGCCAAGGGGCCTATTTATGAAATGTCTGTCCGACATGATCCGATCAGCGGATCATGTCCGACAGACATCGCTGAATGCAGAGAGCAATATGCTCTCCGCATTCAGCATTGCACCAGCAGCTCTTGTGAACTGCTGGTGCAACGCCGCCCCCTGCAGATTCACTCCCAATCAGCCGGGGATGTCAATCAACCCGATCATATTCGATCGGGTTGATTTCATGCGATCTCTGTCTGCCTCCTTAGAGCAGGCAGAAAGGTTATGGAGCAGCGGTCTTCATAACTGGTGTTTCTGGCGCGTCTGAAGGCTCACCAGAAACAGGGCCCTTCAAGCTCTATACGGAGCTTGATAAATGGGCCCCCAAGCCTGAAGGGCCCTGAAAAGAGCAAGGAGTTCCAAAATATTGATTGGTAATCTCACCTCCTGAGGATTCCAAACCCCTTGTGCTGTCAGAGACCCCCAGATCAGTGTGTGTTGGGATCTAAGAATATCTGTTGGGATATCTGAGTATAATCCTTGCACCATTGGAGCAACATACAAAGCTGAAGAGGTCTTATATGAAATTGAGAAGCTGCAATCATGAGGCCTAGTACTTCCATACACAGAGCCACTGAAGGGAATGAGAGAGATTGAAGGTACCAAAAAGCTTAAATCAAGTTTATTCATCTATTTTCCATGAGGGAAAGAGTCATGAACACTGAATATATCTAGAAACCTAAAAAGGTTACCTTTGTCTGAGGAATCAAGGAACTCTTTGGTAAATTGATCCTCCAACCATGTCTTTGAATAAAAAAACTATTACTGCTTTGTGTGAGATTCTGCTACATGCAAAGATTGAGCTAGTACCAATATATCGTCCAGTCCAGGTAAGGAAATACCACAATACCCTGAGCTCTGATTACACATAAAAGGGCATGGAGAACCTTGCTAAATATTGTAGCTAGACCAAATGGAAGAGCAACAGACTGATAATGCTTTTCCAGAAAAGAGAATCTCAGGAACTGGTAATGTTCTGGGTGAATAGGTATCTGAAGGTAAGCATCCTGTAAATCTATTGTGGACATAAAGTGACCTTTTTGAACAAAAGGCAGATTAGTCATGATAGTTTCCATTTTGAATGTTGAAATTCTGACAAATTTCTTTAGTTTTAAGATCCAAAATAGATCTGAAAGAATTTTCCTTCTTTGGTACAATGAAGAGATTTGAATAAAATCCCATCCCCTTTTCCCATAAAGGAACTGAAACAATTATTCCCATATTTTCCAGATCTGAGACAGATTTCAGAAAAGCTTGAACTTTCATGGGATATTTTGGAATATGGGTAAGAAAAAAACTTCCTTTAGGAACACACAAGACACATACAAACAACCAATTAATCTAAATGCCCACACATAATTTATTAAGAGTTAGAAGAAAGAGGTTTGAAGGTAGATACACACACCCTGCAAAAATAGATAGAAAGGACAAATTGTATGTTTGTAAGTGAAACCATTTTTGTAACTCTATAATTGTGTAACCTCTTAATTTGGGCAGTTTCTAATTAAAACCTCTCTCTCTGCTAAATAACTGAATGCCTTGAATTACTATTAGTAGTATTGTGGCTATATCCCTTTGTTTTTCCCTAAGCAGCACTACACTTACATTAGTAAAGATTGAGCTGTATTGTACACTAGTGTGTGGCGAGGTGACATAGCGTTATTGTATTTATTAAACAATGAAGAGCATTATTCCTAACATATCCAAAGTGAAGATGTTCCTTGTGAAATTGAAGGTATAATAGTGTAACTGTCATGATCCTCTGGCATGTAGGCCTTAATCCTTGTTAACCTCTCTGCCTGATCATGAGTACGCTATTTGCCGAAGCTACCTGAAATACCTGAATTGTTTAATTTCTGCATTTAACCTGTATCAAGATATTCAATCAAAGCCTGTGTTAACCTGCTACTTACCTAAAACTGCCTGAAATACCTGGTGTTAAACTCTGCATTTAACCTGTATCAAGCTATTCAGTCAAACCCTGTGTAAACCTGCTACTTGCCTAAGCTGCCTGAAACACCTGAAGTGTTTAACTCTCCATTTAGCCTGTATGAAGCGATTTAGTCAAAGCCTGTGTTAACCTGCTACTTACCTAAACTGCCTGATACCTGAAGTGTTTAACTCTACATTATTTAACCTGTATCAAGCTATTCAGTCAAAGACTGTATTAACCTGTTACTTACCTAAACTGTCTGAATTACCTGAAGTTTTTAACTCTACATTTAACCTCTATCAAGCTATTCTGTTGAATCCTTTGTTAACCTGTTACTTACCTCCCTGAATTACCTGAAGTGCTTAATTCTGCATTTGACCTGAATCCAGCTTTCATTCAGAATCAGTGAATTGTGATCCCCATTATTCAATGGCATGTGAGTTATTCTAAAGCACTAACTAAATTCTTCACAGTTGTCTCTGGGGGTCACGTCCTGGATTATATTTAGTGTGCTAGAGTGTATCATTAACTCATTCTAGCCTTTGAGTCTTCTTCAGGACAGATCCTAAACCCTGACAGGAACACTATCCTGAAATTTTGGATCAGCAAATGGCTGTCAGTTACTAGAAACCCCAGAACATCTGAGAGACCAGACTAGCTTGCAGTCAACACCCCAGTGCCTTAACTAAAGTGCTCTTAGCATTGAATTTGAAGATATCTGTATTAGCAGAAAAACAATACTTTGGACAAATCTGAAAGAAATGGAAAAACTGTAAGTCAGGTAAATCAATCATGCAGTAAATTAAGAGGACCAGCACCTAGTGGCTTTCATCACACAAACATTCCGAGGATGGATGGAACACGGTTCCCTGCTGCAAATAAAATTGTTGTTCTATTTTTTTCGCATCTTTAAGGCAACACTGTCATTGGTCTAAAACACATTTTTTTTCATTTGGTAATAGCTGCACCCACCTTACTATCATTAGAAAAGAGTGGGCTAATTAAATATGTAAACGGTAAGGCCTTAACAATGTTTCTAGGAACAGTTGTTGCTTGAGCTTAGAAAATGTATTCACATATACTTACTAAAAATGCTCAGATGCCATGAATTCATCAAACAGTTCATCTTTAGGTCCAAACCAATCCAAGGAGGTGCATGGCTAATTAATTTAAAAACTCAGAGCTTCTCATATATTTGAAAGTTAGACAAGACTACAGAGTCAGCTCTATCATGGGCATCAAATAAGTCATATTCAACATTCTCTTCTTCAGAGGAATAGGCAGAAAGATGCATATTCTCCTCATCAACAGGTTGCCCAGGAGCATGGGCGTACAGAAGGGGGGGCAATAGGGTGCATTTGCTCCTCCCCCCTGAATTTTCCTCCCCACCTGAAGTAAAACTGCAGAAAAAAAGACAATAGAATGTCCCTTTCTATGTCTTTTAATTATCTCAATACAGTTCAGTGTTAGAGGAAGAAGCACAGTAGTCTGGGAGTTACAAAGCATTCTGGCATTTATAGTTCACCATATCCTTCTCAGTATTGTGTAACTGTAGTTCTGGACTACAATTACTAGCATGCATTATTTCCCTCCCTCTCTTGAACTGGTGCTCTATGAAGAAACATAAGAAACATGAGTGTTCATGTGTGAAAAGTTCTGTTACAGCTACACACAAGTTGTAGTTTTTCTTTTTCTCTCCTTGCACCCTTGTGGTACTGTACTGTATATTTTTTACTACTTACACAATCAGGAGCAGCAGCATTCAGCAATACTGATTGTTGACACTAATGAACAAGCAAAGTATTGCTAAATACTGCTGCTACCTGTATAACTGCTAACATTCAGGGAGCACATTGTGTACAAAGTAGTAGAAGAATTTGAGGCAGCTTGCAATTGGAAGGGAAAGGAAACCAGGGCTTACAGGAAGCTAGGTCCGCCTATTATGGCTCCCCCTGAATCTCCTATTCTGTGTGTGCATTATCATTTAAAGGGATATTAAACACAAACGCCTAGATTTAGAGTTTGGCGTTAGCCGTCAAAACCAGCGTTAGAGGCTCCTAACGCTGGTTTTTACCGCCCGCTGGTATTTAGAGTCAGTCAGGAAAGGGTCTAACGCTCACTTTCCAGCCGCGACTTTTCCATACCGCAAATCCCCTTACGTCATTTGCATATCCTATCTTTTCAATGGGATCTTTCTAACGCCGGTATTTAGAGTCGTGGCTGAAGTGAGCGTTAGAAATCTAACGACAAAACTCCAGCCGCAGCAAAAAGTCAGGAGTTAAGAGCTTTCTAGGCTAACGCCGGTTCATAAAACACCCCCCTAACTTAAATATAATTTAAATCTAATGAAATAAATTAACTCTTATTAAATAAATTATTCCTATTTAAAGCTAAATACTTACCTGTAAAATAAACCCTAATATAGCTACAATATAAATTATAATTATATTGTAGCTATTTTAGGATTAATATTTATTTTACAGGCAACTTTTTATTTATTTTAACCAGGTACAATAGCTATTAAATACAGGTAGAGCAGAATTATTAGGCAAATGAGTATTTTGACCACATCATCCTCTTTATGCATGTTGTCTTACTCCAAGCTGTATAGGCTCGAAAGCCTACTACCAATTAAGCATATTAGGTGATGTGCATCTCTGTAATGAGAAGGGGTGTGGTCTAATGACATCAACACCCTATATCAGGTGTGCATAATTATTAGGCAACTTCCTTTCCTTTGGCAAAATGGGTCAAAAGAAGGACTTGACAGGCTCAGAAAAGTCAAAAATAGTGAGATATCTTGCAGAGGGATGCAGCACTCTTAAAATTGCAAAGCTTCTGAAGCGTGATCATCGAACAATCAAGTGTTTCATTCAAAATTGTCAACAGGGTCGCAAGAAGCGTGTGGAAAAACCAAGGCGCAAAATAACTGCCCATGAACTGAGAAAAGTCAAGCGTGCAGCTGCCAAGATGCCACTTGCCACCAGTTTGGCCATATTTCAGAGCTGCAACATCACTGGAGTGCCCAAAAGCACAAGGTGTGCAATACTCAGAGACATGGCCAAGGTAAGAAAGGCTGAAAGACGACCACCACTGAACAAGACACACAAGCTGAAACGTCAAGACTGGGCCAAGAAATATCTCAAGACTAATTTTTCTAAGGTTTTATGGACTGATGAAATGAGAGTGAGTCTTGATGGGCCAGATGGATGGGCCCGTGGCTGGATTGGTAAAGGGCAGAGAGCTCCAGTCCGACTCAGACGCCAGCAAAGTGGAGGTGGAGTACTGGTTTGGGCTGGTATCATCAAAGATGAGCTTGTGGGGCCTTTTCGGGTTGAGGATGGAGTCAAGCTCAACTCCCAGTCCTACTGCCAGTTTCTGGAAGACACCTTCTTCAAGCAGTGGTACAGGAAGAAGTCTGCATCCTTCAAGAAAAACATGATTTTCATGCAGGACAATGCTCCATCACACGTGTCCAAGTACTCCATAGCGTGGCTGGCAAGAAAGGGTATAAAAGAAGAAAATCTTATGACATGGCCTCCTTGTTCACCTGATCTGAACCCCATTGAGAACCTGTGGTCCATCATCAAATGTGAGATTTACAAGGAGGGAAAACAGTACACCTCTCTGAACAGTGTCTGGGAGGCTGTGGTTGCTGCTGCACGCAATGTTGATGGTGAACAGATCAAAACACTGATGGAATCCATGGATGGCAGGCTTTTGAGTGTCCTTGCAAAGAAAGGTGGCTATATTGGTCACTGATTTGTTTTTGTTTTGTTTTTGAATGTCAGAAATGTATATTTGTGAATGTTGAGATGTTATATTGTTTTCACTGGTGAAAATAAATAATTGAAATGGGTATATATTTGTTTTTTGTTAAGTTGCCTAATAATTATGCACAGTAATAGTCACCTGCACACACAGATATCCCCCTAAAATAGCTAAAACTAAAAACAAACTAAAAACTACTTCCAAACTATTCAGCTTTGATATTAATGAGTTTTTTGGGTTCATTGAGAACATGGTTGTTGTTCAATAATAAAATTAATCCTCAAAAATACAACTTGCCTAATAATTCTGCACTCCCTGTAGTTAATAACTATTTAATAGCTACCTATTTAAAATAATTACAAAATTACCTGTAAAATAAATCCTAACCTAAGTTACAATTAAACCTAACACTACACTATCAATAAATAAATTAAATAAATTACCTACAATTATCTACAATTAAACCTAACACTACACTATCAATAAATTAATTACCTACAAATAAATACCATTAAATAAACTAACTAAAGTACAAAAAATAAAAAAGAACTAAGTTACAAAAAATAAAAAAATATTTACAAACATTAAAAAAATATTACAACAATTTTAAACTAATTACACCTACTCTAAGCCCCCTAATAAAATAAGAAAGACCCCCAAAATAAAAAAATGCCCTACTCTATTCTAAAATTAAAATAGAAAAGCTCTTTTATCTTACCAGCCCTGAAAAGGGCCCTTTGCGGGGCATGCCCCAAAGAATTCAGCTCTTTTGCCTGTAAAAAAAAAACATACAATACCCCCACCCAACATTACAACCCACCACCCACATACCCCTAATCTAACCCAAACCCCCCTTAAATAAACCTAACACTAAGCCCCTGAAGATCTACCTACCTTGTCTTCACCACGCCGGGTTCACCGATCGATCCAGAAGAGCCTCCGATGTCTTGATCCAAGCCCAAGCGGGGGGCTGAAGATGTCCATGATCGGGCTGAAGTCTTCATCCAAGCAGGAGCTGAAGAGGTCCATGATCGGGCTGAAGTCTTCTATCAAGCAGCATCTTCAATCTTCTTTCTTCCGGATCCATGGTCATCCCGCCGACGCGGAACATCCATCTTCACCGACGACTTCCCGACGAATGACGGTTCCTTTAAGGGACGTCATCCAAGATGGCGTCCCTCGAATTCCGATTGGCTGATAGGATTCTATCAGCCAATCGGAATTAAGGTAGGAAAATTCTGATTGGCTGATGGAATCAGCCAATCAGATTCAAGTTCAATCCGATTGGCTGATCCGATCAGCCAATCAGATTGAGCTTGCATTCTATTGGCTGATCGGAACAGCCAATCGGATTGAACTTGAATCTGATTGGCTGATTCCATCAGCCAATCAGAATTTTCCTACCTTAATTCCGATTGGCTGATAGAATCCTATCAGCCAATCGGAATTCGAGGGACGCCATCTTGGATGACGTCCCTTAAAGGAACCTTCATTCATCGGGAAGTTGTCGGTGAAGATGGATGTTCCGCGTCGGTGGGATGACCATGGATCCGGAAGAAAGAAGATTGAAGATGCCGCTTGATAGAAGACTTCAGCCCGATCATGGACCTCTTCAGCTCCCGCTTGGATGAAGACTTCAGCCCGATCATGGACCTCTTCAGCTCCCGCTTGGATGAAGACTTCAGTTGGATCATGGACATCTTCAGCCCCCCGCTTGGGCTTGGATCAAGACATCGGAGGCTCTTCTGGATCGATCGGTGAACCCGGCGTGGTGAAGACAAGGTAGGGAGATCTTCAGGGGCTTAGTGTTAGGTTTATTTAAGGGGGGTTTGGGTTAGATTAGGGGTATGTGGGTGGTGGGTTGTAATGTTGGGGGGGTATTGTATGGTTTTTTTTTACAGGCAAAAGAGCTGAATTCTTTGGGGCATGCCCCGCAAAGGGCCCTTTTTAGGGCTGGTAAGGTAAAAGAGCTTTTCTATTTTAATTTTAGAATAGGGTAGGGCATTTTTTTATTTTGGGGGTCTTTGTTATTTTATTAGGGGACTTAGAGTAGGTGTAATTAGTTTAAAATTTTTGTAATATTTTTCTAATGTTTGTAAATATTTTTTTATTTTTTGTAACTTAGTTCTTTTTTTATTTTTTGTACTTTAGTTAGTTTATTTCATTGTATTTATTTGTAGGTATTGTATTTAATTAATTTATTGATAGTGTAGTGTTAGGTTTAATTGTAGGTAATTGTAGGTATTTTATTTAATTTATTGATAGTGTAGTGTTAGGTTTAATTGTAACTTAGGTTAGGATTTATTTTACAGGTAATTTTGTAATTATTTTAAATAGGTAACTATTAAATAGTTATTAACTATTTAATAGCTATTGTACCTGGTTAAAATAATTACAAAGTTGCCTGTAAAATAAATATTAATCCTAAAATAGCTACAATATAATTATAATTTATATTGTAGCTATATTAGGGTTTATTTTACAGGTAAGTATTTAGCTTTAAATAGGAATAATTTATTTAATAAGAGTTAATTTATTTCATTAGATTTAAATTATATTTAAGTTAGGGGGGTGTTAGTGTTAGGGTTAGACTTAGCTTTAGGGGTTAATACATTTATTATAGTAGCGGTGAGGTCCGGTCGGCAGATTAGGGGTTAATAATTGTAGGTAGGTGGAGGCGATGTTGGGGGCGGCAGATTAGGGGGTTAATAAATATAATATAGGGGTCGGCGGTGTTAGGGGCAGCAGGTTAGAGGGACATAGGGATAACGTAGGTGGCGGCGGTGTACGGAGCGGCAGATTAGGGGTTAATAAGTGTAAGGTTAGGGGTGTTTAGACTCTGGGTAAATGTTAGAGTGTTAGGTGCAGACTTAGGAAGTGTTTCCCCATAGGAAACAATGGGGCTGCGTTAGGAGCTTAACGCTGCTTTTTTGCAGGTGTTAGGTTTTTTTTCAGCTCAAACTGCCCTATTGTTTCCTATGGGGGAATCGTGCACAAGCACGTTTTTGAAGCTGGCCGCATCCGTAAGCACCGCTGGTATTGAGTGTTGCAGTGGCGGTAAATTATGCTCTACACTCCCTTTTTGGAGCCTAACGCACTGAAAACCCAGCCATTCTGTGAACTCTAAATACCAGCGGTATTTAAAAGGTGCGTGGAAAAAAAAGCATGCGTTAGCTACGCGGGTCGTTACCGACAAAACTCTAAATCTAGCCGTAAATAAATAATAGATAGAATGATGCATTCAAAGAAAAGATTAGACTGAGAATAACATGTAGATGTATTTTTTTAAAGTTTGATTAGTTGTTAAAATAAGTTTTACATTTTAGTGTCTATAAAACAATGGGAGCTGCCATGTTGTAACTTAGGTTACCTTCTCTGCAGTGGGACGGTTATAAATAAGTCACTAGAGTGTGCAGCCAATGGCTGTGTGGAACAGGGCCACCATCAGGGGGTGACAGGGGTGACTGCTGTCAGGGGCCCAATGGGCCAGGGGGGCCCCATGAGGCAAGAACTAAAAAAAAATCAATTTTTTTAATTTTGGCAGCCACCAGTTGGTACTACAGCAGAGTGCTAATTGAGCATGGGAAATGTTATTACAAGGAGTAAAGTATTAGCATTTGAGAGGATTTCTGAGTGTGCACTAAATCACTATGCACAGTGTGAGACAGACTTGGCACTTTGTTTGTACAGTGTGTGCATGAGTCAGACGGCAGATCACTTTCATTTGCAGAGAAGGTAGGACTTACTTAACGAATGTTTTTTATTTATTTGTGCAATTTCAGATTGTAACTTCAATGTGGTAGTAGTTGTATGGTGGGGCCAGAGGTCCATAAAAACACATTTTCTTTTAGCAGCAGTGTATTTATGATTATTTGACAATGCTGTAAAAATTCTATATTTAAAACCATGCAGAAATGTTTCCTCCTCAATACACAAATGGTAGGTGCCCTTTTGGCATATATATGTACATTCCAATATTACATTCTAATTTACTGCCCCTTTATGCAAGGACTTTCCAGATGCAAGGAGACATTTTATCATTTATATTTTTACATCTGCATAAAATGTTATACTCTCAGACTAAGATTGATCAGTGTTTGAAATGAGACAGGTTAACTTACGACTGGTCAGTTTACACTACAGCTGACTGAATTTTGAAATACATACCAACAAGCCTAAATCCTGCATTTAACTAGATCTAATGGTATGAGTACCACAGCTTATGCTTCCACCAAGACCATATAGAGTACAGCATTTTTAAAATCCATAAGTTCAGCTGACAGATGGGAACATTTGTACACTATATTTGAAGTGGTGCTCTTGGTTGGGGAAAATGGGGAAAAAACAAACAAACATATGTCAACCTTTTAAAAGTACTTTTCTTCATCTAGCAATCTACCCAGATCATTAATGTACAATTTTGAATTCACATAATTATTTTTGTTTGCACATTTACAAATATGATTCTTTAAAAAGTGATCTCTTAATTGATGCAATTTTTTATCATGCATGTCACACACTGTTGATTTAGGAGATGCAAGGTGCATAAATCTTTTCTCCTGTGAGTGTTTCTGTGGGTGTCTGTATTTATGTCTTTGTGCTTTGGTTTGTGTTTCTATGAGTGTGGATGTATTTTTTTTCTGTGGGTCTCTCTGTGAGGGTGGGTGTGTATGTCTTTGTGCATTTTCTGTGGATGTCTGTGAGGGTGTGTGCATATGTCTTTGAGATTTTTCTATGGGTGTCTCTGTGAGGGTGTGTGTATGTTTGTCTTTGTGTATTTTCTCTGGATGCCTCTGTGAGGGTGGGTGTGTATGTCTGTGTTTTCTGTGGATGTCTCTGTGAGGGTGTGTGTTTTCTGTGGGTGTCTCTGTGAGGGTGTGTGTATGTATTTGTGTGTTTTCTGTGGATTTCTCAGTGAGGGTGTTTCTATGTATGTCTTTGTGTGTTTTATGTGGTTGTCTCTCTGTGTGTATATGTCTTTGTGTGTTTTCTGTGGGTGTCTCTGTGTGTGTGTGTATGTCTTTGTGTGTTTTCTGAGGCTGTCTATGTTGGTGTTTCCTTGGGTGTATGTGCAAGTTTGTGTGTGTGTGTCCATTGTCTGTTCCTTTTTAGGACATTTTGACCTTACTACTGATTATTCACATCTTTCTACAGACTTTGAGCTAACAAGCCCTTTCCGGAAGTCACTAATTCACCATTTAACCTTTAAATTATTGTTTAGGCAGTTCAGGGCCCTTCCTTTCAGTCACTGCATGCTGTCGTCATCATTTAGTTGGCATCTTCCTATACAAAAAGGTAATCAGATCTCTATATTTTGTTTTCTAAATCACAATTTTTTTTTACAAAACTGTAGTTTACCTCATTACTTGTCAGGTCAATGTAAACAAGTGCTGAGTGTCTGTTTGGGTGTCTGTGTCTGTGTTTCTTTGCGTGTCTGCTAAAGTGTCTATATGTAAATCCTTATGTGTGAGTGTGTGTGTGTGTTTTAGTGTATGAGTGTGTCTGTGTTTGTGTATGTTACTACCTTTACAACATTTCCAAGTTTAAATAGACACTTAAGAATAAAGTGCATATACGTTTTAGTTACTTGGTAAAACATTGCACATGTCAAAGGGGGGGGGGCTGATCAATGGTTAAATCAGGGCATGTAATTTAAAACAACTTTCCAATTTACTTTTATCACCAATTTTGCTTTGTACTCTTGGTATTCTTAGTTGAAAGCTAAACCTAGGAGGGTCATATGCTAATTTCTTAGGCCTTGAAGGCCGCCTCTAATCTGAAAGCATTTTGACAGTTTTTTACCACTAGAGGGCATTAGTTTATGTGTTTCACATAGATAACATTAAGCTCACGCACGTGAATTTATAGGAGTGAGCACTGATTGGCTAAACTGCAAGTCTGTCAAATGAACTGAAATAAGGGGGCAGTCTGCAGAGGCTTAGATACAAGGTACTTACAGAGGTAAAACGTGTATTATTATAACTGTGTTTGTTATGCAAAACTGTGGAATGGGTAATAAAGGGATTATCTATCTTTTTAAACAGCAAAAATTCTGGTGCTGACTTTCCCTTTAACAAGGGTATAGAAAATGTCTTATACACCCAGGCAAAAATGTAGCAGGATTTTGGTTATCAGGAAGGGCAAGTGCAGCAACCTTCTGGGAGACAGATGAGCACATAGATTTGGAAAGTCCTCAGTTCTCTCCATATCCCAAGGAGAAGATTCTCCCTGGTGAGTATAATTCAGGAAGAGCGGGCAAATCCATTCAATAGTTTTGTTTGCAATTCGGTGTAAGCTTTTTCCATATGACCTTTACTACCACTGAACAAATTTATTTCATATTTCAAGGTTTATTGTTACTCATAGTAAAAAGTAAACAACCATATTTCAGCTAAATATTCCAGTTGGATTACAAGGATTTTAAAGTCAATATTTAAAACACTTTCATGAAATGTAATACAGCAAGGATAGAGTCTGGGTGCACTATTAGTAATTATATTAATTATCTTGATAGTTTACCATTTCCTCTCTAAACTATAGGAAGGAGATAATTTAAATTCCTTTTTTTAGTATGTTCTCAGATGGAACTTTCCTGCCTTACAAATACATTTTACAAATATGTGAAAAACTAATGGAAGGTGGATATTTTTATATATGGTTTAAAGCAGATAAGAAATAGTTGGAATTATTTTGGGTAACAGTCATATGATACAAGTCCATTATAAGGTGACATACAGAAACAGGAGAGTGTGCAACTGACTGTTTCTATGTTCCTTTGTAAAACCATTAAACACCTCCCAGCACTGAGCCCCAAAAGATGTTGTAATGGCATTGCCCTGGGTGGAATTTTCGCAGTCTGGGTGGTGATGGGAATTGGAGCATTACTGTCTGTGGCTTGAGTGATGATATGCTTCATTTATGGAATACTGCTGTTGGAATAAATTGCTAAGAGGCCCAACTCACCATAAACACTTACTGGGATACTGCAAATAAAACACTGTAACTAAGCAGGAGCTAGGGGTAAGAGAGCAATGAGAATAAACTTGGTTGCTGAACTCTCTCTCTAGTACTCTCTCTAGTACTTTAATCAGCAACTACAAGCAAAAGAACAGTTAAGTTCTATAATGTGACTGTAAATTCATTAATCTAAATATCAAAGGAAACAGTTTTACTATCTAGAGGAAGACAGTCGCATAGATGACTAATGCAGATCTCTCAAGAGCAGAGACATCCTAGGTAAATAGGAACAGGGGATTCAGGTAACAGCAGCAATAGTATGAGTTTAGTCAAATGCAAAACAAACTGAAAGTTCCTATGCTCAAAAGGGAATAAAGTAATTCAGAGTCCGACAGTCCAAGCCTCACAAGCTCAAGCAGCACAAAACCATTTAACAAACACAAAGTCCAAAAACAAGCTAACGTCAAATACCAAGTCAGTCTAAAACATGGGATTAACACAGTAGCGTAGTAAGGAAAAGCAAAAGTCAACCCAGTAAATCCAAACAAGAAACGGTCAGAGTAAGAGGTCAGAAACTCAATACCCAAGCCACAAACATAAAGACTACTACAATTGAGGCCTAATTGATGTTATAGGCCACCTTAAATATATAGCACACCTTACTGCAGCAGGGACAGAGATCACACTCTTAGACAAATACCTGTTATGACAAAGGGATAGTGTCATACCATGCCATTGCCAATTCCATACAATGTGAGACAGCTGAGAGCTCTAAAGCAGCCAGACTTCCTCTGATTCCAGTAGTTCCAATTTTAATTAAAATACTTGGCCAGGAAAAAGAGACCCACGTGGGGAAGGGGTATATTTAAAACATAGACCATAATGTTTCTACGAGGCAATAGTGGTTATAAAAATACCTTACTAATTTCACACAAATCATTGGGATGTCACATATTGAACAGTACATTTGAAAGTCAAATATCTACTGAGTAAATACCAAATATGCATGAGCCCAAATGCCTTTGCATCTAATAAAGACCCCATAATGATAAGTGTGCACAAGGGTTTCTATAGAATAGATTTTAATAGCTAAAACCAAACATGCAACCTATGGATTTGATGCACACACCACTACATGGTCTTACTAAACCTATAAATGTTAAGGTCCTTTTCTCTTCAGGACCCATTATCTGTTTCTCTAGGCCTGGTAGGGGTAATGAGTAATGTGCCACTTTAACCTTGTAGAGAAGCAATCAGCAGGTGGAAATACTGTACTACGGACCCTACAAAAAGTCAAGGGCTACAAGGATAGTCTATGCACAATGTTATTAAGTACCAGGAAATCTACTTGACACCATAGATTGTACATAGATCTCAGGGTCATGAGGCTAACAGGGAGCTTTGGAGGATCCACTGTATTTTTAATAACTCATGCGTCCCCACTCTTCACCTGATAAAGGAGGAGGAGAACAAATTTGTATACCAAAGTGAAGGTAATGGGGGCATAATGTATTTTCAAGTCCTTAAAGCCAAAGGAGCACATGGCAGATTTTTAAAGCCTAAAATTGCCACATACATTTCCCTAATTTTCATTTTTTTTTTTTACCATATTGCTTAAAGGGACAGTTTACTATAAAATTGATTTTCCCTTAATTTGTTTCCAATTACTATTTGCTTTTTTTAAGGCTTATTTGTGTATATGAATTAGCTGATTTTGTGTTTTGAAGCCACAACCTAATAAAATGGGTTGAGCTTGTAGGTATAATCAGATCTCATTACTTTATCACATTGTGTTCATATACATTCTTCTTTATTATATATCTGACCATAAACCAATCACCAATACTTGGAGAGAACAATGGAAATTAACATTTTATTACCTTATCTCTTCTATAACCCACTGGGAGTATAATTTCTTCTACTGGCTGTGTTAACACAGCTTGGCCTTGAGGCCAAAAACTTTCAGGATGGGTGGGGATACCACAGGCTAAATAAACTATTTCAATGCCAATATAAGGGTAATGAAAATACTTGTAAACAATTTAATACACTCCAGCAGGTAAACTGGATCATTGGAAACAAATTAAAGGGGAGAACATTTTTTAGTAAACGGTCCCTTTAATGACAGTGGCAATTTCAGATTGGCTCTTCCAAATAAGGAAAGTTGTGGCTTGAGTTCAAGAAACAATTGCAGGAATAGAGGTGTTAATCTGTTCTAATAACATTCATACTGTGTAATTTAATAGTAAAGGGATAGTCTACTCAAGAATGTTTATTCTTAAAAAGATAGATAATCCCTTGATTACCAATTCCCCAGTTTTGCATAACCAACACAGTTATTAATATACTTTTTACCTCTTTTATTAGCTTGTATCTAAGCCTCTGCAGACTGCCCCTTATTTCAGGTCTTTTGGCAGACTTGCATTTTAGCCAATCAGTGCTGACTCCTAGGTAACTCCACAGGATTGAGCTAAATGTTATATATATGGCCCACAAACTAGCACTGACTATATGTGAAAAATGGTCAAAATGCACTTTGCAGCCTTCAATGGCTTAGAAATTAGCATGTGAGCCCATCTAGGTTTAGCTTTCAACAAAATATTAAAAAGAGAACAAAGTAAATGTGATGATAAAAGTAAATTGGAAAGTTGTTTAAAATTGCATGCCCAATGTGAACCATGCAAGTTTAATTTTGACGAAACTCTCCCTTGAATGAAAAATAATAAAATGTGTAACTAGAAGTTGCTTACTGTCGCTTAAATTGCAGATTCAGTAGGATATCCAAACTAGACATGTGCAGCTGCGAAAAATTCGGTTCGGTTCGGTTCGGTTCTGATCGATTCGGACCGATTTGAATTTCGGTTTGGATCGATTCGAATTCGGAAGAAATCGAATGAATTCGTTTCGGCTTCATTCGGATTCTTTTGGATTCGTGTGAAATTTGGTTCGGTTCGATTCGGTTCGATTCGGTTCGAATCGATTCGGATTTTCGGAATTTCGGCACTGTTAAGTGGGATGTGCTGTGTATTACACTAGTATACTGTACAATACTAGTGTAATACATGGCCATCCGAATCCATCCGAATAAATTCGAATCGATTCAGATTTATTCTGTAGATTCGGCACTGCCGCAATTCGGAAATTCGAATCGATCCGAATTCCGAATTCGACAAAATTTGTCCGAATTTCGATTCGGACCGAACCGAATCGCACATGTCTAATCCAAACAGGAGACTAATGTCATGTTCTCAAATTTGATTTATTAATATATTTCTTCAAAAGAATGTATCTTTTTTGTATGTAAATGGAAAATATTACAGGCAACTATTTGACTTTTTTTTTTTTTACTTTGTATATTTTCCTGCAAATTAAACCGTAGTGTATTATGTACCTCCTCAACAAAGCAATTAAAATAACTGTGTGTGATTAAGCATGGCACTTTAGGGACTTGCACAAAATAGTCCATAAAATCTAGCAAAGTAATATTAACACTAAATCTAGGCAACAACTGACCGGAAAAAAATTCTAAATGGGCAGAAGCCTATATTTATGATGCTCTTATCAAAAACTGTAATAGATTCCAAATTGGTGTTCTACAGACACTTTTATGCTATTTAGCAACATTTTATATTTAAGTATTTTGTGTTTTTTTTTAACTTTTCAATCAGGCAAAATAATGGTGCAGGACACAGAGGAAAGACCTGTACTAAGTCAACACATTTTAAAACAAATCTATCATAACCATTTTTATTATAACATTGACATTGATAAACTTCACGGCTAGCACAAGCAGTACTTTGTCCCATTGAAGAGTGATGACAATCCAATCAAATTAAGGATGCAAATTGACCATTAAGGAGCAAACTGTAAGTTACCTAATTAATGTTCTCATTTGAGTAAGTTATGTTTGCCAAACCTGAACTAGAATTTAATTGACAATTTGTTATGGTTGCTTAATTTATTTATAACCTTGATGTTCATAATTATTTCTAATATTTAACCATACAGTACACGTTACACAATGTAGCTATTCTTTGTTTTTATCACAACACAAACATTTTATAATTAGGTATTTTATAGTATTTCTATTTGTCTGTTGGCCTGTTGGTCTCTGAGTATCTGTATCCCGGATTTGCTGTCTTTATATCCATTTTAAAAAGGAAAATATAAGTGACAAGTACTACTATATAAAGGATACTTTCACTGAAAGTGTCCCACTGTAATTGCTGGAATCACAATCCATAGATGGTAAGAAATAAACTGCAACCAGGTGAATAGGATAACCAGCCGGATAATCCAAAAAGATCCACAACATTTCAAGGAAACACTCTATTTCCTTCAGGTGGTCTTATATCCATGTTATAACCTAAAGCAAAAAATAAAATAAAAAATCAGGTGCTTTGAACAGAACCATGCACTTAACCCCTGCTAAAGTGGTTAACCAATACAATAACTCAGCCGGTAACAGCTTTCTATACACCTTCAAAGTACTAATACGCTATGTCAGTGATACACACTATTTACATCGCTTAAACAAACAAGTCTTAACTACTTATGTTCCCTGGACCCTCGAAAAATTTTAGGAGCAAATAGAATTTGCATATTTACACAAAGCTTAATCTTGCAGCAAATAGAACTGCTGTATATACAGGTACTATTACTATATGACAAAAGTCTCTCTGAAGAATATAATCGATAAACGGATAAGTGTGTGATGCTATTGGAGTCCGAATTGGAGCTTGAGCGCATGTACTAGAAATTATACAGGTGAAGCTCTGTTTTATACCTTAAGGGAGACGTCCCTATATGTAAAACTGGGGAATGAGTAATAAAGAGAATAAAGAGATTATCTATCATCTTAAACAATAAACATTTTCAAGTAGACTGTCCCTTTAAATGTATATTTTGTATTTAAATTTGAATTTGCATAAAAATAGGTACGTTTCTCTCAGGCCTTTAACCTACACTGAAACCTGCAAATACAATGAAAAATCATCATCATCTTTTTTTGGGCATGTTTACATAAAAGGTTTTTGCTTTTAATATTGTTTTCAAAATGTTCTTGAAATCGGAAAAGTGAAAGAAAACAATATATAAAACGCAACTTTTAATAAAAAAATGAAAATGAATAACAAGGTTAAAAGTACTAACAGTTAAAGGATCACTAAGGCCTAGATTTAGAGTTCGGCGGTAGCCGTGAAAACCAGCGTTAGAGGCTCCTAATGCTGGTTTTGGCCGCCCGCTGGTATTTGGAGTCAGTGATTAAAGGGTCTAACGCTCACTTTTCAGCCGCGACTTTTCCATACCGCAGATCCCCTTACGTCAATTGCGTATCCTATCTTTTCAATGGGATCTTTCTAACGCCGGTATTTAGAGTCGTTTCTGAAGTGAGCGTTAGAGCTCTAACAACAAAACTCCAGCCCCCGGAAAATAGCAGGAGTTAAGAGCTTTCTGGGCTAACGCCGGTTCATAAAGCTCTTAACTACTGTGCTCTAAAGTACACTAACACCCATAAACTACCTATGTACCCCTAAACCGAGGTCCCCCCACATCGCCGCCACTCGATTTAAATTTTTTAACCCCTAATCTGCCGACCGCCACCTACGTTATACTTATGTACCCCTAATCTGCTGCCCCTAACCCCGCCGACCCCTGTATTACATTTATTAACCCCTAACCTGCCCCCCACAATGTCGCCGCCAGCTACTTACAATAATTAACCCCTAATCTTCCGACCGCAAAGCGCCGCCACCTACGTTATCCTTATGTACCCCTAATCTGCTGCCCCTAACACCGCCGACCCCTATATTATATTTATTAACCCCTAATCTTCCCCCCTCAACGTCGCCGACACCTGCCTACACTTATTAACCCCTAATCTGCCGAGCGGACCTGAGCGCTACTATAATAAAGTTATTAACCCCTAATCCGCCTCACTAACCCTATCATAAATAGTATTAACCCCTAATCTGCCCTCCCTAACATCGCCGACACCTAACTTCAATTATTAACCCCTAATCTGACGACCGGAGCTCATCGCTACTATAATAAATGGATTAACCCCTAAAGCTAAGTCTAACCCTAACACTAACACCCCCCTAACTTAAATATAATTTACATCTAAGAAATTAATTAACTCTTATTAAATAACTTATTCCTATTTAAAGCTAAATACTTACCTGTAAAATAAATCCTAATATAGCTACAATATAAATTATAATTATATTATAGCTATTTTAGGATTAATATTTATTTTACAGGCAACTTTGTAATTATTTTAACCAGGTACAATAGCTATTTAATAGTTACCTAGTTAAAATAATAACAAATTTACCTGTAAAATAAATCCTAACCTAAGATATAATTAAACCTAACACTACCCTATCAATAAATTAATTAAATAAACTACCTACAATTACCTACAATTAACCTAACACTACACTATCAATAAATTAATTAAACACAATTCCTACAAATAAATACAATTAAATAAACTAGCTAAAGTACAAAAAATAAAAAAGAACTAAGTTACAAAAAATAAAAAAATATTTACAAACATCAGAAAATTATTACAACAATTTTAAACTAATTACACCTACTCTAAGCCCCCTAATAAAATAACAAAGACCCCCAAAATAAAAAATTCCCTACCCTATTCTAAATTAAAAAAGTTAAAAGCTCTTTTACCTTACCAGTCCTGAACAGGGCCCTTTGCGGGGCATGCCCCAAGAATTTCAGCTCTTTTGCCTGTAAAAAAAACACATACAATACCCCCCCCCCAACATTACAACCCACCACCCACATACCCCTAATCTAACCCAAACACCCCTTAAATAAACCTAACACTAAGCCCCTGAAGATCTTCCTACCTTGTCTTCACCATCCAGGTATCACCGATCCATCCTGGCTCCAACATCTTCATCCAACCCAAGCGGGGGTTGGCGATCCATCATCCGGTGGCTGAAGAGGTCCAGAAGAGGCTCCAAAGTCTTCCTCCTATCCGGCAAGAAGAGGACATCCGGACCGGCAAACATCTTCTCCAAGCGGCATCTTCGATCTTCTTGCATCTGGTGCGGAGCGGGTCCATCTTGAAGCAGGCGACGCGGATCCATCCTCTTCTTCCGTTGTCTCCCGACGAATGACGGTTCCTTTAAGGGACGTCATCCAAGATGGCGTCCCTTGAATTCCGATTGGCTGATAGGATTCTATTAGCCAATCGGAATTAAGGTAGGAATATTCTGATTGGCTGATGGAATCAGCCAATCAGAATCAAGTTCAATCCTATTGGCTGATCCAATCAGCCAATCAGATTGAGCTCGCATTCTATTGGCTGATCGGAACAGCCAATAGAATGCGAGCTCAATCTGATTGGCTGATTGGATCAGCCAATCGGATTGAACTTGATTCTGATTGGCTGATTCCATCAGCTAGTTTATTTAATTGTATTTATTTGTAGGAATTGTGTTTCATTAATTTATTGATAGTGTAGTGTTAGGTTAATTGTAGGTAATTGTAGGTAGTTTATTTAATTAATTTATTGATAGGGTAGTGTTAGGTTTAATTATATCTTAGGTTAGGATTTATTTTACAGGTAAATTTGTTATTATTTTAACTAGGTAACTATTAAATAGTTCTTAACTATTTAATAGCTATTGTACCTGGTTAAAATAATTACAAAGTTGCCTGTAAAATAAATATTAATCCTAAAATAGCTATAATATAATTATAATTTATATTGTAGCTATATTAGGATTTATTTTACAGGTAAGTATTTAGCTTTAAATAGGAATAAGTTATTTAATAAGAGTTAATTAATTTCGTTAGATGTAAATTATATTTAAGTTAGGGGGGTGTTAGTGTTAGGGTTAGACTTAGCTGTAGGGGTTAATCCATTTATTATAGTAGCGATGAGCTCCGGTCGTCAGATTAGGGGTTAATAATTGAAGTTAGGTGTCGGCGATGTTAGGGAGGGCAGATTAGGGGTTAATACTATTTATGATAGGGTTAGTGAGGCGGGTTAGGGGTTAATAACTTTATTATAGTAGCGGTGCGGTCCGCTCGGCAGATTAGGGGTTAATAAGTGTAGGCAGGTGTCGGCGACGTTGTGGGGGGCAGATTAGGGGTTAATAAATATAATATAGGGGTCGGCGATGTTAGGGCAGCAGATTAGGGGTACATAGGGATAACGTAGGTTGCGGCGGTTTACGGAGCGGCAGATTAGGGGTTAAAAAAAATATGCAGGGGTCAGCGATAGCGGGAGCGGCAGATTAGGGGTTAATAAGTGTAAGGGTAGGGGTGTTTAGACTCGGGGTACATGTTAGAGTGTTAGGTGCAGACGTAGGAAGTGTTTCCCCATAGGAAACAATGGGGCTGCGTTAGGAGCTGAACGCTGCTTTTTTACAGGTGTTAGTTTTTTTTTCAGCTCAAACAGCACCATTGTTTCCTATGGGGATATCGTGCACGAGCACGTTTTTGAGGCTGGCCGCGTCCGTAAGCAACTCTGGTATCGAGAGTTGCATTTGCGGTAAAAATGCTCTACGCTCCTTTTTTGGAGCCTAACGCAGCATTTGTTTGAACTCTCGATACCAGAATTAAATTTATGGTGCGGCCAGAAAAAAGCCTGCGGAGCGTTAACAGCCCTTCTACCGCCAAACTCCAAATCTAGGCCTAAATACAGTATTATAATTGCATAATTAACAATTGGATAATAAAGAGACAATGCAACAACACTGAATTTCACAAAAGCAGTAGATTTTTTTCTGGCAAATTTATTTTTCCCCATTTGCCAGCCCCCTGTACCATGTGACAGACATAAGCCAATCACAGACTAATATACGTATACCCTGTGAGCTTGTGCACATGTTCAGTAGGAGTTGGTGCTTCAAAAAATGTGTTTATAAAAAGATGGTGCGAAATTTTAAAAAGGAAATAAATTTGAAAAATTCTTAAAATTGTTTGCTCTTTCTGAATCATGAAAGTTTAATTTTGACTTGAGTATCCTTTTAAAACCAACACGAAGGCAAATCAATGAGAATGCTAGGAGCCAGCAGTAGGTTATTGCGTGTCAGGCATTCATTTCCTCAGGAGCCAAGCAGGGATCATTGCTAATTGGTATTTTTGATAGACCTAAATTATTTACACTGGAGAAAACCACACCCAAATACCTTTTAATTAAATATAATTGTGGTTGTACATAGATTGTATGTGCATGTTAAGACCAGTTAAAGGGACAGTCTACCCATAATTTTTATTGTTTAAAAAACAATTTTAGTGTTGACTGCCCCTTTAAAGGGAAAGTCTACTCCAGATTTTTGTTGCTTAAGAAGATAGATAATCCATTTAATTAACTATACCCCAGTTTTGCATAACAAACACGGTTATATTAATATACTTTTTACCTCTGTTATTACCTTGTATCTAAGCCTCTGCAGACTGCCCCTTTATTTCAGTTATTTTGACAGACTTGCATTTCAGCCAATCAGTGCTGCCAATGCTATCTAAATGGCACACATGAACTAAAGCTGTCTAGCTGTGAAAAAATTAAAAATGCAGATAAGAGGCAGTTTTCAAGGGCTTAGAAATTAGCATATGAGCCATGCTAGGTTTAGCTTTCAACATACAATGCCAAGACAACAAAGCAAACTTGTTGATAAAAGTAAATTGTCAAGTTGTTAAAAATTGCACGCCCTATCTGAATCATGAAAGATTCATTTTAACAAAGAATGTCCCTTTAAAGGGATATGAAGGCGGAGCTATCTGCCGAGCAGAGAGGAAGCACTTTGCAGAGGCTCCTCAGGAAAAAGTTTAATTTTAATAAAAATACCTGTCACAACTTCCAGAAAACCATCTTAAACAGACTACTTTGGTGAAAGCAAAGGAAGGGCAGAGAATAGTGACTTTATTTTTGGCAGCAGCAAGCGCTATTACAGATCTAGAGGAACGAGAGAGGTGAAACATCTGGCGCACGCCTGCTACAGATACGGACTATCTATTTCATTGCCGCGGGATCTAAAACTTTCAACCCACACGACATTAAGCTACTGGCAGCTGATTTGCGACTCCGGAGGGTCGGGGCTCCGCTCCGGAGCCGCCATTGCCACTCTGTGAGACACCGGAGAAGTACGCGGCGGGACTCCCCTCTCCTCCGATCAAACTTAACAACTCAGCAGCAGCACATGAGAAAGGTGAGAGAATAGTGGGGACACTGTGGACACTGCTCACCTGCTATAATAACGACTTTTGCAAAATAGATTTGGGCTAGGGAGACGACATTAATACAAGGGAGCGGGAAGAGAGTGAAAGGCGTGAAAAGCCGCCATCTTAGCAGCAGCCCTATATAGTGCCAGCAGAAAACGATCTGGCTGAAAAAGCTCCGCTTGCCTTTTACATATGTACTGGGGAGGAGAGGGGAAAAGAAGGAGGTCAGCTCACACAAGAAAGCTCCCTACAGTACCCTTAAATGACTTTCTAATTAAATATAAACCCAAAAGCTTACGCACCAGTGATCTCTATTGCCTGTCAGTTCTATATGGGAGACCTATGCAGCAGAGAACATTAGCCTTGCAAAAAGGAACTACTAAGTTAGTCAACACACTTTGGGAAACGCTTGAGCTGCGCTGTATTAGAGAAACCTTAGAGAATTGAATTGGGTATACAGACTGCAGCTTAATTAGAAACTTGATATAACCGCTGCTGCATAGTTATAAAATCTGTCTGCACAAGATACCAAACAACACTGAATACAATCGTGCATTGCTGGTCTCTATCCCCTTCATTTCCTGCTGAACGCTGTGTCAGTAGGTCATACCCCATTACCCTTACCCGTCTTCGTCCAGTGAGGACAATTGCCCTGGGGTATAGAGGCCGGTGAGGCTGATGAGATTACTTAACTTCCAAACTGTGGGATGGTGGAATACCTTGTGACCCAACTACATAAAGGGGAAAAAAAGCCACTGGGAGATGTAATGTGTTAAAAATGTAAAGGTGTGTTTTTGAAGTGGTCCAACAGTTTCACACAGCTCAAGATAAATTACCACGAATATACATGGAACAGTGCCCCTCTCACCTTACACTATTCTTCTTTCATAGCACTACATAAGTATTCTGCCTGAACACACATGATGAAGAAAGTGATGCAACATTAATAATATATGGAATAGCGCCCCTACTCATGTAGAGGGGGAGGGTTTTAGAGAGCAATCCCAGATTCACAACCTTTAGTGAATCGTATTGAGTCAAAGGACCCTGGTTCTTGATATCTTCTGATTTTGCAAGATTATCTAGACTATCTGCCTGGTTCAGGTAGAGACGAAACCGAGAGATATATTCATAATGTCGACCAGGAAAGGGAACAAGACAGATAAAGGGATGAAGACCACATCTATGGAGTCGTTTTTCAAAACACCCAGAGTCCATAAAGTTAAAGACCTTCTCTTAAATGAAGTGGAGGAAGATCCTGAATCTGAAAATGAGGGAGAACTTGAAGACATGACTCCTGTGACCAAAGCAGATCTCAACGCCTTGGTATCCAAACAGGATATTGCGACCAATTTCGATAAACTTTGGGAAAAGATGGATAACTTTCAAGAGACGATTACCAATAGTCTTACTGATATCAAAACTGAAATCTCTGAACTGGGCACTCAGGTGGACTCATTAGAAACAGCAACTGATGAAATGAGTGAAGAAGTAGCTGAAACATCCCAAACATTAACAAACCAACAACAAATGATAATGGAGCTGGAAGAGAAAATTGAGGACATTGAAAACAGGAGCAGAAGATCCAATATCCGCCTCAAAGGAGTCCCTGAGACAATTGGGACCGAAGACCTGCATGACTATCTCCAGCAACTATTTAGAGCAATATTGGGAGCATCAGTGGACTCTGAAGTTCAAATAGAAAGAGCCCATAGGGCCCTTAGGGCTAAACCCAAACCAGATCAACCCCCGAGAGATGTAATACTTAAGCTTCTGAGATACCCCGACAGAGAAAAAAATATTGTCAGCTGCTAGACACAATCCCACGTTTAAATTCCAAGGCAATGTTATTCAGTTTTTTCAAGATCTATGCATCAAGACCCTACAAAGAAGATACACCCTCTGACCACTAACCCTCCTCCTCAGGAAACATCATATCCCATACAGATGGGGTTTCCCCTTTGCTTTACATGTAGTGAGGAATGGCAGAACTGCTACGATCAAGACCATAGCGGAAATACCTGATATTTGCAAATTTTTGGAACTAGACCCACCAGAAATTGCAGAGGGGGAAGCCATAACAAGCTCTCTGGAACTCTCTCACTCTCAGGCAAAGCCTCAGAGACCTAGATGGAAAAAAGTTACTAAAAAGAAAGCTAAGACTTTAAAGAGAACAGCACCCACTTGAAAGATTTTTACTTTCCTGCTGTAAATCCATAAGGCTTAGGCAAGGATCATTAACCCCATGATGAAGAAAGGGGCTGAGAGGACACTAGGCCTAAGAGACTGTTGTTCATTAATGCTTATAAGATGTTTCATATTGTGGTTTTTGTTGTGACCATGTACAAAACACACACTGTGGTGGTGTTTTGACAAAAGTTGACCAGCACACTGTTAGATCATAATATGTTTTTAGTTATATTAACGTTTATGTTTTTGTTCTTTGGAGTCACGGGATGCCCCACAAGTACACAGAGCTCATCAATCATAGGTGAATCGCTAAGAGGTTGGGAGAGGTCTCATCAGATGGAGAATAAGGTACCCTTAGAATACCCAACTACTGGTAAGAAAAGAGTAGTGTACAATTATTTGCTTAAGAATGTCATTAGCTAGAATAACACTGCTCTCGCATAATGCGAGAGGTCTTAACACCGACATAAAAAGAAGGACTGCACTGACTAATTATAGACGACTGAAAGCTACTGTAATTTACCTCCAGGAAACACATTTCCTACACTCCACCATTCCCAAATACTGGGCTAGAGACTTTCCACAACAATTTCATTCTACGATAGATTCTAAAAAAAGAGGGGTCTCTATCCTTATCCATTCCTCTATCCCTTTCACACACAAAGAAACTATAGCAGACAGAGATGGCAGATATCTCCTGGTGTCAGGTCAAGTGGGGGGAGTAGACATTGTCTTCTGCAATGTGTACGCTCCAAACGAACAACAGGACAAATATTTTCAAAACATATCTCATTTACTAACTGATTGGTCTAGGACACGTATAGTCTTAGCAGGAGACTTTAACATAGACATACAATCACTGATAAAACACACAGCCAACCTGCAATCTAAAAAGAAAAATAGACAGAAAGGAGTAGCTAAAAATATAGGGGGGATGCTCGAGCAACATATGCTGCAGGACACTTGGCAAGTACTTAATGGGGATGCTAGAGACACTACATTTTACTCAGCGGCACACAACAGTTACTCGAAGATAGATTATGTGTATACAAGTCAGATATTGCAACCGATATTACAACATATAGACATTCTTCCGTGTGTATGGTCAGACCATTCCATCACTAAACTGTGCCTAGGGGACCTACTGGACCCAAAGAGAACCAAATCATGGACTTATGATCCGTCTTGTATTAAAAATCCGCTTATAAAAGATAAAATTCTCAAGGATCTAGAGGAATATTGGCAGATTAATGTAGATACCACAAGCAACCCTATCACACCATGGGCGGCACATAAAGCAGTGATCAGAGGTATATTAATTAA
The DNA here is from genome assembly GCF_027579735.1 of Bombina bombina. Classification (NCBI taxonomy): domain Eukaryota; kingdom Metazoa; phylum Chordata; class Amphibia; order Anura; family Bombinatoridae; genus Bombina; species Bombina bombina. The sequence continues at coordinate 121,784,059 of NC_069506.1, forward strand.
AGAAAAGGCAGCAGCCAGAAGGCAGCACACCCTACTCCTGAAACAATTATATTCAGAGATTGCTTCACTAGAGAAGACACATAGAATAACTAACTCCCAAACCACATTGACACAATTGCTGAACACTAAAAATAAACTACAAACCATTCTAAATTAACAATCCGTCAAAGCGGCACACAGACTGAAAACAAACTACTTCATCTTCTCAAACAAACCTGATAAATATCTAGCGAAAAAAATTAGAGACAGTTATCAGGCTTTATCAATACCGAGCATACAGAACCCAAAAGGACACATGACATCCCATCCACAGGAAATTGTTGACACATTTGCACACTTTTATAGCAACTTGTATGATGGGACTAAAGTCCATCACTGCCCTTCAACGGCAAAAGTATTTGACTCTTTTTTACATAAAGCAGACCTAAAACCAATTACTGAGGAAGATAGGGAGGCTCTGAACGCTAAAATCACACCTGAGGAGGTACGAGCTGCCATTAAAGATCTTAAACCTAGCAAAGCCCCAGGTCCGGACGGATTCCCAGGGGAATACTATAAAGCTTTTAGAGACATACTGCTGCCTCACTTGGTAGTATTTGCCAACCACATTATGGAAGGGGGAGAAATACCTATAGAATTGCTTCAAGCTAGAATAGTGGTGATCCCAAAACAGGGAAAAGACCCCCATTTCTGCGCTAATTATAGACCGATTTCCCTTATCAACCAGGACCTTAAGATTGTTACAAAAATACTAGCTAATAGATTGAAACACATCCTGCCTTCAATCATACACCCTGATCAAGTTGGATTTATCAAAGACAGGGAGGCCCCTGACAATATACGTAGAATGGTTTCGGTTATTGACTTTCTTCGAGACAGGGGGATGCCTTCTTTGATCCTATCACTGGATGCGGAGAAGGCATTCGACCGGGTCGACTGGAAATATATGATGAGAGTGTTGTCACTAATGGGTTTTGAGGGACGGTTTATGAAAGCTATTGAGGGATTATATTCGACACCCACGGCCCAGGTCAGAGCAATCGGACACCAGTCTGAGACCATACATATACTTAATGGCACACGACAGGGATGCCCTTTGTCACCCTTGATCTTTGCACTATGCATAGAACCCTTAGCTGCATATATACGTAATTGTCCTGATATTTGGGGACTGGAAGTAGGGAAGATACATCACAAAATTACTTTATTCGCAGATGATGTGTTGCTAACTATTACGAAACCACTTATCTCGTTGCCACATGTATATCATTCCATACAATTATTCTCCCAGATATTGGGGTATAAAATTAACGCGGACAAATGCGAAGCACTCCCCCTATCGCTACCCAAACATACCATGAAAGCAATTGAAACAAACTTTGACTTCAAATGGACGTTAGACGGGCTCAAATACCTAGGGGTTAAACTGACTACTCACTCCTCTAAATTATATGCTGCAAATTATCTTCCACTATACAAAGCAATTAGGTCAGACTTAGGAAAATGGAGGAAAATGGGATTCTCCTGGTACGGGAGGCTGTCTGCCGTCAAGATGACGATCCTACCTAGAATTCTTTATCTGTTCAGGGTCCTCCCAATCAAAATTAACAATTCAGATTTAGATAATCTCCAAAAAGACATACACAGATTTCTGAGGGACAACAAGCACCCGAGGATCCCACACCAAATCCTGACAAGACATAGACAATTAGGGGGGGTGGGAGCACCTAATTTGCATGATTATTATACAGCAGCTAGACTAGCGCAAAACTCAATACTTGGGAGAAGGCAAAAAGATGTTCTCTGGCCTGCCTTGGAGGCTGCTATGGGGGGAATGGAGGGACCCGAGGATATTTTCTGGGGTAACATAAAGAATAAGGGACCAGAAATCTATCATAATAAATCCACACAATTGGCAAAACAACAATGGACCAAGATACAGCGGATAGGGAAGCTGATACCTAGACAAACCCTGATAACACCACTAAAATACTTGATAAATGAGGAGTTTACACACCATATCAAAAAATGGGAAAATAAAGGCTTATACAGGGTGGCGGATATATATACACAAGGTAAACTATTGACCTTCACACAACTTAGACAGAAGCTAGAACCTATACAGATACACTGGTTCCTCTACCTGCAGATCACATCAGCTGTACAAACATATATCAGTGGGGCCACAATACACAGTCCAAAAACGACTCTCGAAAATTTATGTTTAGCAATCCACAGACCCAAGAAAGCAATATCTAGATTATACATATCTTTACAGGAAACTAAATACATGACTAAATCTACATTGCTACTAAATTGGGAGGAAGACACTGCAAGAGAGCATACGATTGATGACTGGAATGATATATTTCATTACGCTAGTAAGGGCCTTATTAGTGCAGACCTGAGAGAGAATGTACTGAAGACCACCTTTAGATGGTACTTGACGCCACTGAAAACATTTCACATGACACTAGGAAACTCCAGACACTGTTATAGGGGGTGTACAGTTAGAGGATCATATCTTCATATGTGGTGGGATTGCCCTAAAGTCCAAAACATTTGGAGGAAACTATCTTTAATGCTAAGTACCCTGTTAAGCGAAAGGATCTCTCTTACACCAGCCCAGGCGCTGCTGCATGAGACAATTCCGAGACTAAACCCGCATATAAACACTTTCATTCGAATCTTATGCACCACCACAAGAATAGCTATAGCTAAATATTGGAAAAATGAGACACCAACATGGGCAGAGATCCTCAACAGAATACAGATGATTTATTTGATGTACGAGACAGCAGCATTTATTCAGGACACAGGGCCTACATTCCAGAAGATCTGGTTTTACTGGATAATCAGAGAAGGTGAGGGGACAGGGTAGAGGAGAAAGGGGAGAATTTCTTAGAGGAAGAAATTCGCTGATCTGACATAGGAGACCACTTAACAAAGGGACGATTGATGAGGGAGCTACTAATAGCCATATAAATAGGTACTAGGGTGTGGGGCACCCGTGACTTTATTAGTTTGATTTGTTGTGATACAGAAGTTGTTGAATTTCGTTCATCTGTTTTATTTAGATAAATGATACTACTGAATTTAAAAGAGTATTACCCCCCAAGATTATACACTTCCAATATAGTCTGCAATAGCCAAGGACATATAAGAGAAGTAATTGAGGGAAAAATATGAAAATGAGAGAAACCTCCATAGGCTTTGAGATAGACCGCAGCAAAGGTAGCAGATTAGATTAATTGCCGATATTTCATGAACAAATGGTTAAAGCCAAATTTTTTTATGATTCTTATGTTTTTTTTTGTCTGTCTCATTGTATGTCACATGTAATGTATCCGATGTATATGGAGGAGGTTTGTGGTTTAATAAAAAATATTTTATCTAAAGGGATATGAAACCCATTTTTTTCTTTCATTATTCAGATATAGCATGCAATTTTAAGCAACTTTCTAATTTACTCCTATTATACATTTTTCTTCGTTCTCTTGGAATCTTTTTTTTAAAAGCAGGAATGTAGTAAGCTTAGGAGCCAGTCTATTTTTGGTTCAGCACACTAGGTAGTCTTATATGCTAATTTATGAGCCTTTGAAAACCGCCTCTTATCTCAGTGCATTTTGACAGTTTTTGTTTACAGCTAGTCAGCGCTAGTTCATGTGTGACATATAGATAACATTGTACTCACTCCTGTGGAGTTACCTAGGAGTCAGTACTGATTGGCTAAAATGCAAGTCTGACAAAATAACTAAAATAACGGGCCAGTCTGCATAGGGTTAGATACAAGGTTATCACAGAGGTAAAAAGTGTATTAATATGACCGTGTTGATTATGCAAAACTGCGGAATTGGTAATAAAGGGATTATCTATCTATTGTTTAAAAAGATAGATAATACCTTTACTTCCCATTCCCCAGCTTTGCACAACTTACATTGCTATATTAATATACTTATAACATTTAAACCTCTAAATGTCTGCCTGTTTCTAAGCCTCTACAGACAGCCTCTTATCACATGCTTTTTTATGTGTTCTTCACAATAGGAGACTGCTAGTTCATGTGGGCCACATAGATAACATAGTGTTCATGCCGGTGGAGTTATTTAAGAGTATTATATATTTTTCTCCTTTCACTTGAGCTTCATGTGAGATGCAGTACATGCAAATATAATAGGATACAACAAAATATGCATTATAGATATATAAAATAGTATTGTGCTGTGCTCTACTATTTGTAATGCCTTTTACACACTATATGACCAAAAGTATGTGGACAAGTGACCGTCACATCTATATGAGCTTTTTGGATATTCCATTCCAAAATCATGGATATTTATATGGAGTTGGCTCCCCCTTTGCAGCTATAACAACCACAACTCTTATAGGAAGGCTTTCGATAAGATTTTGGAGTGTGCCTGTGGGAATTGAGACAAAATAGCATTTGTAAGGTCAGACACTAATTTTGGACCAGAAGGTCTGGCTTGCATTTAGCATTCCAACCATGTTTTCATTGACCTTGCTTTGTGCAGTGGGGCACAATCATGCTGAAACAGAAAAAGGCCTCCCCCAAATTGTTGCCACAATGCTGGAAACACCCAATTGTCTAAAGTATCCTATAGCCCAAACTGTGAAAAACAGCACCAGACTATTACACTTTCTCTACCAAACTTTACAGTAGGCACTATTTATTCCGCTAGGTAATGTTCTACTAGCATCTGCAACACACCAATTCTTTCATCAGACTGCCAGATAGTGAAATGTTATTTTTTTTTTAAATAAACTTTTTATTGAGATTTGATAGCATTGACAATAGTAAAACAGTGGGTGTCCATTTACAATGGGAATAATTGCAGAGAAACATTACATTCTAGATGATTTTTGAGAGTCACATCTTTTTTTACATCAGAAATGCAAACAGAAATCTCTTTTTGAGTATATATTATTTTCCATATATAACATACTGGTTGTCATAGTGAATAGTGATCTTGTGTAGGAGCGTGTAGATGAGAAGACATTAGGAGTAGAATAGATGGTGTGGGCACCTACACGTATGGATGAGTGTTAACAGTATGTGAGTGTTAAAGTAAACTTCGAATGGGGTAAGTCAGCAAGTGAGAGCTGCTTTAAGTTGGGAGGGAGGAGTGGATATAGTAATATAGCTTCTAGTTAGGCTAGTGAGTATTATATGGTATGGAGAGGAAATTGAGTATATTTATTTAGGGGAAGTAGTATGGGCCTATTGGAATATTGACGTGTAATTGTGAAAGGGCCGGCTATAGGTAGAGAATGGAATGCCAGTAGTAAGTATTTATGAGAGAGCATGGGGTGTCCGTAAATATATCAGGTGGGGTAGGAGGAAGGTATGCTGAAAGAATAGAGCGTTATATGAGGTAGGGACTAGAGTTCATCCCAGGGATGAAAAAATATGGACACCAGCAGTGGGGAGATTATACATTCTTATCAGTTATGACGGAGGTTGATGAGAGGATATAATAATGTACGGAGTTATATGAGCTATAGATTTGAGGGTGAGATAGGCCTTCCTATGTGGGAGGGCTATCGAGCATGCACCTGTTGACAAGGCATTGGCTCAATCAACCTAGTATAGTGGGGCATATGAAGGATTAGCTCAACTAGCGCATATGTATTAGAATATTGTTCCATGTCCTGAGAGGAAGTAGCATTTGTATATGTTCCAGGGTGAAGGTATGTTGGGAAAGCTAGTATATAGTCATGTAGTTTTGAGCAAATCAAGGAACAAATACAGTACAGGTTTAGAAATGGACATAATATATTGGTCAAGGACTGAGATATCATGTACAAATGCATACAACTTGAGATGACTGTGAACCAGGTCAGGCTAAATGATATGTCTATTAGTATAAACAACTATGAGTGGGAAGATAACAGCTGCTTATACTTAAATTTCTTTTATAGGGGTGTTTGGCTACGATGACATTATATATAGTGACTGTCATACCTCAGAGTATTCCAAGAGAGGAGCTATTTTTACATCACAATTAAGAAAGGAACCTCCAACTAAAACTATAGTAGATATCTCTAGGGTAAGAAGGTTAATATATTTAGCTGAGAAATAGGGGATAACTCAGTTTCGCAGGGATATATAGTCCTAACTCTATGGGATAGTGCTGGTTGATTTTTATTGGTGAACTCTGCTATCCCACTTAGTATGGTATATCATAGGAGGGGGACCCTCACTATACTGACAGCTCCCCACTATCTTATAAGTAGATATCCACCAGGGGTCGCTAGGGACAGTTAGATGAGCTGTTAGTATACAACATAATACAGGGCTATTGAGCATGAAGAGGGAGAAGACAGATATTAAATAGCAAATGGATAGCTATTGTACTAGCCCCATAGTGATGTTGATTCCTATACCTCTCGGGGTGTACATATCTATATAATAAAATCAATAAAAAGGAGAGGAGAGCGTGGACAGGGACAATTAGTATATTGTTAGTACATTGTAATTTAATACTTAAATGACAATAAACACTAAATAAATGCTAGATAAAATGATTTAGTCAAAGAAAAGATTAGTCTGAAAATAACATGGATATATATATATATATATATAAATATATATATATATATATATATATATATATATATATAAGTTTCATTAGCTGTTTAAATATTGACAAAATAAGTGTAAGGTTTTAGTGTCTATAAAACAATGGGAGCTGCCATGTTGTAACTTAGGTTACCTTCTCTGCTGTGGCCAATTAGAGACAGTTATAACTAGGTCATTAGAGTGTGCAGTCAATGGCTGTGTGGAATATAACAATGTTCTGCACTTCCATTTCTAACAGGAACTGAAATGCTCACAATTTCAGAATGGAATTACAGGAAAAGGGGACAAATAAATAATGAACGTATATTGCAGACTTTTTTAATATATACAATTTTTTATTTTAAATTACCATCTCAAATTGTTTAATATCCCTTTAATGTTTCTTCTTTATTTCACTAGCAAACACAGTGTAGTGTTTTTATTGTTTGACAGCAGGGGAGGCACATACTGTATACTTTTTATTCTGTCTTATAAATAAGTAGTTTTGGGGGGAATTATGCTTCTTGTAGAAGTATTTTTTAATAAAAGTTACATTTAAACCTGGGTGTGCATGGAAATGAAACAATTATGTGGGATCTGCACTTCTTTGGCACTTATTGGCGCAAAGGTATTAGCCTGTAAATCATCCTATTGCACAAAAGGGTACTGATCAATCACCAAGTAAATGCTCATTTCCATTGAGCTGTAATTAGGTTTGCACAAGGGGGCATATTTATTATGTTGCGAGCAGACATGATCCGATATAGCGGATCATGTCCGCTGCACATCGATAAATGCTGACAGCATACGCTCTCGGCATTCTTGTGAACTGCTGGTGCAATGTCGCCCCCTGCAGATTCACGGCCAATCGGCCGCTAGCAGAGGATGTCAATCAACCCGATCGTTTTTGATCGGGTTGATTTATGTCGATTTCTGTCCGCGGCCTCAGAGCAGGCGGACAGGTTATGGAGCAGTAGTCTTTAGACCGCTGCTTCATAACTTCTGTTTCGGCTCGCCAGGAAACACGGGGCATCAAGCTCCGTACGGAGCTTAATAAATATGCCCCAAGGTGTCAAACTGATAATTAAGCTGTCGGAGGCAAGTTTGTTTATCGACTGCTTTCAATGGTGCGTTATACCTCAATGTCGGCAGTCAGGGCTCGGCTGGCAAAAATATTTTCATGTCCCATAAAGCATTAGAAACCGTAAAGCGATAACTTATACCAGGTTTACAATGAAAGCGCAAACCATTAATATACTGTCGGAGGCTGTTGATAAATTGAAAAAAAATTACACCCAGCTCAACTAGTTTTTTTTTCGATTTAAACTTCAAAACTTGAAAATAATTCAAATATATCAATGTAGAAAAAGATTGTAATATGTAATATTTATTGTTGTCCCATGTATAGAAATAGTTGCACTTATGTTTTAATGGAAAAATCAGTATGTATTTACATATATAAATATATGCAAGCACATAGCTACAAAATTCAAACTAGACATATGCCTAGGGCAGCAATACATATTACATATATTAATAAAATGAAAAGCATAAAAATAATAAAAAACAGTCGCCTAGATTACAAGTTTTGCATTAGAGGCTGTGCAGTGCTAACGAGCAGTTTATGCTCACCGCTCACTTACAGACAGCGCTGGTATTACAGGTTTTTACAAACCTGGTGTTAACCGCAAAAAAGTGAGCGAAGAGCAAAATTTTGCTCCACATCTCACCTCAATACCAGCGCTGCTTACGTTAGCGGTGAGCTGTTAAAACGTGCTCGTGCACGATTTCCCCATAGGAATCAATGGGGAGAGCAAGCTGAAAAAAAACCTAACACCTGCAAAAAAGCAGCGTAAAGCTCCTAACGCAGCCCCATTGATTCCTATGGGGAAATACATTTATGTCTACACCTAACACCCTAACATAAACCCTGAGTCTAAACACCCCTAATCTTACACTTATTAACCCTTAATCTGCTGCCCCCGACATCGCTGACACCTACATTATATTATTAACCCCTAATCTGCCGCTCTGGACACCGCCGCCACCTACATTATACTTATGAACCCCTAATCTGCTGCCCCCAACATCGCTGAATCCTACATTATATTTATTAACCCCTAATCTGCTGCCCCCAATGTTGCCGCAACCTCACTACACTTCTTAACCCCTAATCGTCGCCACCACTATAATAAACATATTAACCCCTATAACTAATAGTTACATTGTAGCTACCTTAGGGTTTATTTTTATTTTACAGGCAAGTTTGTATTTATTTTAACTAGGTAACTATTTAATAACTACCTAGTTAAAATAAAGACAAATTTACCTGTAAAATAAAACCTAACCTAAGTTACAATTACACCTAACACTACACTACAATTAAATTAATTACCTAAATTAAATACACTTAATTACAATTAAATAAAATTATCTAAAGTACAAAAAAAACAAACACTAAATTACAGAAAATAATAAAGAAATTTCAAGATTTTTAAACTAATTACACCTAATCTAATCCCCCTAACAAAATAAAAAAGCCCCCCCAAAATAAAAAAAAACCCTACCCTGCACTAAATTACAAATAGCCCTTAAAAGCTCTTTTACCTGAAAAAAAATTACAATCCCCCCCAACATTAAAACCCACCACCCACACAATCAACCCTACTCTAAAACCCACCCAATACCCCCTTAAAAAAACCTAACACTAACCCCTTGAAGATCACCTTACCGGGAGACGTCTTCACCCAACCGGGCAGTAGTGGTCCTCCAGACGGGCAGAAGTCTTCATCCAACCGGGCAGAAGTGGTCCTTCAGATGGGCAGAAGTCTTCATCCAGACGGCATCTTCTACCTTCATCCATCCGGCGCGGAGTGGGTCCATCTTCAAGACATCCGACGCGGAGCATCCTCTTCTTTCCACGGCCGACGACTGAATGAAGGTTCCTTTAAATGACATCATCCAAGATGGCGTCCCTTCAATTCCGATTGGCTGATAGAATTCTATCAGCCAATCGGAATTAAGGTAGCAAAAATCCTATTAGCTGTTGCAATCAGCCAATAGGATTGAACTGGCATTCTATTGGCTAATTGGAACAGCCAATAGAATGCCAGCTCAATCCTATTGGCTGATTGGATCAGCCAATAGGATCGAACTTCAATCCTATGGGCTGATTGCATCAGCCAATAGGATTTTTCTACCTTAATTCCGATTGGCTGATAGAATTCTGTCAGCCAATCGGAATGGAAGGGACGCCATCTTGGATGACGTTATTTAAAGGAACCTTCATTCAGTCGTCGGCCGTGGAAAGAAGAGGATGCTCCGCGTCGGATGTCTTGAAGATGGACCCGCTCCGCTCTGGATGGATGAAGATAGAAGATGCCATCTGGATGAAGACTTCTGCCCGTCTGGAGGACCACTTCTGCCCGGTTGAATGAAGACTTCTCCCAGCTTCGTTGAGGACTTCGGCCCTGTTGGGTGAAGACGTCTCCCGGTAAGGGGATCTTCAGGGGGTTAGTGTTAGTTTTTTTTAAGGGGGGATTGGGTGGGTTTTAGAGTAGGGTTGGTTGTGTGGGTGGTGGGTTTTAATGTTGGGGGGGTATTTGTATTTTTTTTTTACAGGTAAAAGAGCTGATTACTTTGGGGCAATGCCCCGCAAAAGGCCCTTTTAAGGGCTATTTGTAATTTAGTGTAGGGTAAGACTTTTTTATTTTGGGGGGCTTTTTTATTTTGTTAGGGGGATTAGATTAGGTGTAAGTAGTTTAAAAATCTTGTAATTTGTTTATTATTTTCTGTAATTTAGTGGGTTTTTTTTTCGTACTTTAGATAATTGTATTTAATTGTAATTAATTGTATTTAATTTAGTTAATTTATTTAATTATAGTGTAGGTGTAATTGTAACTTAGGTTAGGTTTTTACTTTACAGGTAAATTTGTATTTATTTTAACTAGGTAGTTATTAAATAGTTAATAACTATTTAATAACTATTCTACCTAGTTAAAATAAATACAAACTTGCCTGTAAAATAAAAATAAACCCTAAGATAGCTACAATGTAACTATTAGTTATATTGTAGCTAGCTTAGGGTTTATTTTATAGGTAAGTATTTAGTTTTAAATAGGAATTATTTAGTTAATTGTAGTAATATTATTTAGATTTATTTAAATTATATTTAAGTTAGGGGGGGTTAGGGTTAGACTTAGGTTTAGGGGTTAATACATTTAATATAGTGGCTGCAACGTTGGGGGCGGCAGATTAGGGGTTAATAAATGTAGGTAGGTGGCGGCGATGTTAGGAAAGGCAGATTAGGGGTTAATAATATTTATCTAGTGCTTGCGATGCGGGAGTGCGGCGGTTTAGGGGTTAATATATTTATTATAGTGGCGGTGATGTCCGGTTCGGCAGATTAGGGGTTAAAATATTTATTTTATTGTTTGCGATGTGGGGGGCCTCGGTTTAGGGGTTGATAGGTAGTTTATGGGTGTTAGTGTACTTTTTAGCACTTTAGTTAAAAGTTTTATGCTACGGCGTTGTAGTGTAAAACTCTTAACTACTGACTTTTAAATGCGGTACCAGGCTTGACAGGAGAGGGTCTACCGCTCACTTTTGGTCAGACTCGTAATACCGGCGCTATGCAAGTCCCATTGAAAAAAAGAGGATACGCAATTGACGTAAGTGGATTTGCGGTATTTCCGAGTCTGGCCAAAAAAGTGAGCGGTACACCTGTACCTGCAAGACTCGTAATACCAGCGGGCGTTAAAAAGCAGCGTTGGGATCGGCTGCTTTTTAACCCTAACGCACAACTCGTAATCTAGGCCAGTATTTGCTTATAGTTAATACATATTTGTTATAAATGATAAATGATAAATAAGTGATACGATAAGGAGAGTAGATGTTAAACGAACATTATATAGTGCAAGGTCTGGTTACCATAGCAACTTGATTTTCAAGAAATCCGATGTCGGATGGAATTGTTAACACAACGTTAACTTACACCTATATGAAAAGAGCGACTGCATGTAATGCTCAAAATATTTCAATAGAAACCTGGTACTAAAATGGAGTCTTAAACTGCTTTTAGCTGTCGACCACTTCAGTAGCTAATGGCATAATTTTTCACGACTCAATGGAAACGAGCCCTAAGTATGTTTCCTGACCATGTTTTGAGGCATCAATTTAATGTTAAAAAAGTCGAATGCAGATTTTAAAAACTTTCAAAGTAAATTGCAATGCCATTCATGTACAGTATGTGCCAATATTTTGTACCTGTGAAAGGAAAAGTTAAATAGAGAGAACATTTTTTCTCTCACACCAATTCTAAAACTCCTGTGGTAAGTCCACAAATAGTATTTAAAAATGTAATCACAAAGATGTCTGTACTACAAGATAAATTTGGCATTTAACAAAGATTAGCGGTGGATTTTATTTTGCAATGGATGCTGCATATTTTACTTTTATACAGCATTTTTTTGCAATGCTAACTTGCATATCTAGTGTAGCAAATTATATGTTCCCACCCTTAATGAAGCATATACTGTATTTTTTTTTTTTTTATTTAAATTGTAATTTTTATTAGTTTTTTGTAATAAGAGAGTGATAGATACAACAACTGTACGAGACAATTGTACATCAAATGCAAATACATCAGGACATAAAACGTAAGCAATACAGTCATGACGTTAATACCTATTAAAGGGATATCAGCATTCCAAAAGGATGTAGGTTAACGTCAAGAGAGGGGGGTGGAGGAGGGAGGGAGGGGGAAAAGGGAGGGGAGTATGTTAAGAGGAATTTAGGGGAAGGGAAAGGGTCATGGAAGGCGCCAGTTCAGATATACAAGGGTAAGGCCAGGCATTCTGCCAAAGTGATTGGGGGTGTACTTTCGCCTAGGTGTCAAAGCTGGGGAGCCAGAGAGTGTTAAACCTATTTTTCCAATCGGACCATACTAGCTCAAAGAAATCAGTCCTACCAGAGGCATAATAAATGCTCTTCTCCATGGAGTATATGTAAGCCATAGTGGATATAATATCTGACCAGGCTGGGGGGAGGGATCTTTTCCAAGATCGCGCTATATTAAGTTTAACAGCCGACAGAAGGTAAATACTAAGTGAACCATAATGTTTGGGTAGTTTACATGTGCCTAAATGGAATAGAGCCGTCTCGGGTGTTCTAGGTAGGTTGATACCTAAGCTGGTTAGTGTAGAAAAACATTTGTTCCAGATAGGTTTGAGTCTGGGGCAGCTCCACCAAATATGGATCATGTCCCCTATGTGTGAGCAGTCTCTCCAACAGGTGGGGGAGGCTCCAGGGAAGATCTTCGCGAGTCTAGCTGGGACGTAGTACCAATGTGTGAGTACCTTGATGTAGGTTTCAAGGATGGTAATGCAATGGAGGGTTTTCTTCGTCAATAAGAGCGTACGTTGCCACTCTGTGAGGGGTTTCGTGAAGTCTAACTTCCGTTCCCATTTCAGAATATGTTGAGCTTTGTCATCTGGGACAGCACCTTCCATAAGGGTATAGTGTAGGGATAGTGGTTTGCCCAGCCTGAGCCCCTGTTGCCATCAAGCTTCCCAGATGGTGAGCTGCCGAGGCGAAGAGGGTTTGAAACCCCACCTTGACAAGAGGCTAATAACTCTTGAGTATTCAAACTTCATATACAGGGGTGTGGACGGAGAGACATCAAGTTGGTTAAAGGGGGAGAAGGTTGTGTGAGGCGAGGTAGACCAAAGGTCCACCACTCTCGTGACACCCAGCCTAGCCCAAGCAATCGGGTGTGAATTAGGTAAACCGGACAAGAGGCCGGCTATGGAAGTAATTGGGGACGGATGGGGGGCTACCTTAGGATTATGTCTTAGACGGTCCCAGGCGGACAGGCATTCCCGAATAATCGGGTTAGAGGCGCCTAGGTTCCTTCTACAATGGGGTGGCGTCCATATAAGGTCCCTCAGGGCAAGATTGTGTGGTAGGGAGGCTTGTTCAATTGTCCTCCATTTGCAATCTGACTCCTTAACTCCCCATTGGGAGATATGGGTGAGCATAGCGGCATCTGCATACCTAAAAATAGAGGGGGAAGCAACACCGCCGTGCATTCTAGGGTATTGCAAAACGTTATGGGCAACTCTAGGGGGCTTACCCTGCCAGATGTATTTAGTACAAGCGCTCTGGAACTGTACGAGAAGGGTTCTGGGTACCCTGATTGGGAGACAGCGATGGGCGTATGTAAATTTAGGGAGGTAGCTCATTTTTATGGCCGCTATGCGCCCTAACCAAGATACACATTTGAAGTTCCATCGCAAAGGCAGGGACTGAAGCTCGGTCAAAAGGGGTTTGAAGTTATCTTCAATAATTTGGGGGAGAGAGTTGGACAATTTAACACCAAGGTGAGAGATATACTTATGGCTAGGGATAAACTTATAATTTTTGCATAGGCTTCTGGAGACCTCCTCAGGGAACCCAGAAGTAAATAATTCTGATTTTGAGTGATTTAATTTATAGTACGACATGGTACTAAATGTCTCTAGGAGGGCCAGGAGTCTCGGGATCTCTCTCAAGGGTCTGGAAAAGAACAGAGTGGTATCATCGGCGAATAGGGCCACTTTGTGTACCGTACCGTGTAGGGTGATTCCCGAAATCTCTTTATCTGCCCTAATAGCCGCGGCCAAAGGCTCCATGGCTAGTGCAAACAGAATCGGGGAGAGGGGGCAACCCTGTCGGGTGCCATTGGAGATAGAGAAGGGGGTGGGGTCAAACCCCAATCCTCTCACTGAGGCTACTGGGGAGGAATATAAGGCCTTAATTGCGAGTATAATTTGCGTAGGGAACTGGAAGTTCTCTAAGACCCGCCAGAGGTACTCCCATCTGACGCGGTAAAAGGCCTTCTCAGCATCAAGAGAAAGCACCGCAAGTGGTCTATCCAGTCTCTTGGCTTCTAGGAGGATGTCAAGGAGCCTCCTGGTGTCTGGGCCCTCTCTCCCTGGAATAAACCCAACTTGGTCCGGGTCAATAAGTGCTGGGAGCAACTTTGCTAACCGGTTAGCTAAGATTTTGGCGTAAATCTTAACGTCAGTATTGATGAGCGAAATGGGTCGGTAATTAGCGCAGAGGGTTGGGTCTTTATTGGGTTTAGGGATGGTAATGATGGAGGCCTCAAGGAATTCCTTATCGAATTTCCCTGTGGACATTGCCTTATTAAAGAATCTGGTAAGCATAGGGATGAGTTCTTCCAGGTACGTCTTGTAAAAAATGGCCGTAAAGCCATCTGGCCCGGGGGCTTTAAGGGACTTCAGCTTTTTAATGACCAGCTTAACCTCTTGGCTAGTGATCGGGGTGTCAAGGGTGGGGAGTTTTAGGGATTGAAGGAATGAACTAATGTTTTCCGAGGGGGCTTTCCCGGGTGTCGCAGCGTCGCCTATATTGTAGAGCTCAGAGTAAAACTTATTGAACTGTCGGCCAATCTGGGAGGGGAGTCTAAAGGATTGTGTGCCCTGTTTAATTTCGTGGATACGGTTGGCACTTGCACGTTGCCTGATTTTGTTGGCAAGTAAAGAGTCTGCTTTATTGCCTTTGGAATATAGGAGGTGTTTTAAACGGAGGAGATTAGATTGCGTCTTACGGGAATTCCAACTGGCAGATGTGCCGCCTAAGGTCTTCCACCTCAGATTTGTAGGCTACCGGATCTGAGGTCCGTCATTGGGTTTCAAGAACCCGTAGACTATAGTGTGCTTGGGATAGGGAGAGGCCCGCTTGCCTCCTGAGGTGAGCCTGCTTGCGGATGAAGAGGCCTCGGAGGGTAGCCTTAAACGCTCCCCATATTGTGTTCTCGCTAACATCTGGGGTATCATTAGTCTGGAGGGTGAAGCGGATCTCCTTCCTGATCTCCTCCCTAAATGGGACATCCGAAAGGAGATGGTGCGGCAGTCTCCATGGGGCCCTGGCCTTGGTAGTGTGGCTGGAGTCTATGTCTAGGGTGACAAGGTCATGATCAGACCATGGGCAGGAATGAATGCTGGAAAAATAGAAATGGGCCCAGCACTCACCATCCAATTAAGGGTGCACGCTACAGGGGTTTCTGCACTAACCCCCAAAGTAGACAAATTTGTAGAAAAGAGCAGCAGCACCACACTTTATGAACTTTTAACTGCTTTTAATGATGAAACATACAGGAAAGCAACGACGTTTCGGTCATCAACTGACCTTAATCATGTACAACATGATTAAGGTCAGTTGATGACCGAAACGTCGTTGCTTTCCTGTATGTTTCATCATTAAAAGCAGTTAAAAGTTCATAAAGTGTGGTGCTGCTGCTCTTTTCTACAGGAATGAATGCTCGCGGAGCGGATCAGATCTAGGTCTGTGGGGTGACAGAAAATTAATCTAACCTAGAGTATGTAGCATGCGGATGGGAGAAAGTCCTTGTCTAGAGGGTGCAGGGACCTCCAAATATCGAAATAAGTAAACTGGCACATAAGTTCCCTGAATCTACGATAGGTGGGGTCATGGCTGGAGGGGAGTCTCTTAGAAGGGCTGGTTTTCCTATCTATCTTCCCATCCCACACCATATTCAGGTCACCTGCAAGGATTACCCTGCCCTGTTTAACTTTTTACACATGCAGGAGAACTTTCCTGAGGTACCTAGGTTGGAGCGAGTTCGGAAGATAGACCGAGACCAGAGTATATGTGACATGGTCCAGATTACAGATAAGAATGAGGTATCTGGCCTGAGGGTCTCTGAATATGAAGAGGGGTTCGTAAGCCACTCTTTTGTGTATTAGGATGGCTACTCCTCTGGCTTTTTTAGTGAAGGAAGCCGCCTCGAATACTGGGTAATCCCTAGATGTGTGGAGGGGGGGGGGGGAGTCCGCTAGTAGGTGCGTCTCCTGGAGGAAGGCTACATCCGCCCCATAATGGCGCAGGGACCGGGAGAGAAGGCATCTCTTGCCCACAGTATTAAGGCCTCTAACATTATGGGTGAGGAACCTGAGGGAGGCCATTTAGGAATCTTGTGAGAGGGTGGAGGGAAGGGTAGGGGACAAAGATTGGGTAGGGGGGATGGGGAATAGGGGGAAGCAAGTGGAAGTAGTCCACCTATGTGGGGCCCTGGAATGGGCACCAGAAATTGGGGGGGAGTCAACCTTGCCTGAGAGGCAGAGGGACTAGTGCAAGTAGCCCCGCTCTTCTGTAAGAAAACAACAAAGTAACCAAGTAAACATATAAATACTCTAACTCTAACCAGAGCTAGTTACAATAACATTAAACATGTGTGGGTTTGATTATCCTTGGTCACAATCAGTTTAGTGGGGAATCCCCACCTGTATTTGATCCCTGCTTTCCTCAGCTGAGTAGTAATTGGGGCGTAGAGCTTTCGTTGTTGTAAGGTATGTGAGGAGAGGTCGGGTAGGAGTTGGATATCCTTGAGATTATCAGGTAGAGTGGGTTTGCTGTAAGCTGCTTGCATCAACCGGTCTTTAAAGGTAAAGTGGTGGAAGCAGACGACCACATCTCTCGGCTTGTCTGATGATACTGAACGTGGCCTGAGAGCCCTGTGGGCCCTTTCCATAGCATGCATGTTGCCCTCCAATGGGCCTAAGAATGCGGTGAACAAAGAGATGAGGTACTCCTGTAAGCCACCTGTGTTAACCGTCTCAGGAATGCCTCTAAACCTGATATTGTTCCTCCGAGCTCTGTCCTCTACATCCGCTAGTTTTAGCTCAAGTTGGGAAATTTGTTCGGCCAGATTTTCCGCGTAGGCTAGAAGGTTCGAGTTGTCAGTAGCCAGATCGTCTTGTTGTCGTTCGAGAGAGTCAACTCTATCACCTATTTCCTGAATTTCTTTTTTAAGTTCGGCTGAACTTCTCTGGATCTCAGTGGTGATAGATTTGGTCTGAGCTGTAAGGAGTTTCTGTAGAGTGCTTTCAGTAATGTAATGATTGAGATGTGCGACAGACTGAGAGCTTTACTGGGAACCCTCATCTTGAGATTCGGGGTCGCTAATGTCCTTGTTCACTGAGGAAGGCTTCTTGCGTGGTTGAGAGAAATGGTCAAGAACAGTCTGTTTTGAGGCCGCTTGGGACTTGGTGTTTTTTCTAGCCGAGTGTGACATATTTGGCAATGTAGGGAGACCTAGGAATGGATCGGTAGGATGTAATGGAGGCCCGCCCTGACCACTTACACACAGAGGAGTCGTTAAACCACTGGACTAATCACATAGACAAATAGGATACCTAGATTGTCACATAAATTAGGCTTCAACACTTAGTTAGAGCATTGGCGGTAAATGTTACACTGTAAGAGCGGGGCCAGCACAGCCCTCAGTTTGAATTACACCTGGTACATAATATTAAACCTTTACATTAATGATAGAGGAGGCCCAGCAAGTGGACCGTGTGCTGGTGATTGTGGCGGTTCCCAAGAGCAGCTCTATATATCTGCTGTGGTATATGACTACTAGAAACTCCAAAGTCCAAGGGAGGTAGGTGCAAATAAATTCTTGTTCAAGTAGAAGGAGCTGTTTAAAATGAAAATCTCCCCTGTACTCCTAAAGATATGTATAACAATGCTGGCTGTATGATGTCTTAGCCTGCATAGATAGAGTCACTGCAGAATAGTGAAGGTTGAGGGGGGGGCTCAAGTCCTATAGGCCCTGTGAGGCTGCAAATGGGCCTGTGGAGGTTAGATTAAATAGGTCTATAGGCCCTTTAAGTAAAGTGGTGGTGTCTACCCTGATTTATGAATTGCCGCAGGGCAAGCAGGAGGAGGGCAAGAGGGCTAGGCGAGCAACTAACTTATATAACTCCCAGGCAGCAAGTGGTTAAGAAGGGGTTAACTCACCTACCCTCCGCATTAATCTGGAGCGATCCAGGTCCGGAATCCGTCGTCACCGATGCCGCCACCCCCGCAAATGTTCACTTGCTCAGGGACACAACAGGTCCGGAAGGCTGGAGGCTGGTGGGGCCGCAAATGGTAAGGAAAGTGAGGCTCTGGGAACCCTCCGGGCAGGTCGCGCCACTACAGAGGATGGAGGCCGGAACCAAGATGGCGGATCTTCGCGCCCTAATCCTTTTAGGCGCGCAGGGTCCCGGTGTGTCCGGGCAGCATAAGGGAGCTCACAGGACCCAGGTCAGGCTATGTCACACCAGGGGTGACCGACAACAGAGCTGGGCAAGTGGTCCATGGGCGAGGCACTCCTCCGGTAAGGCGGCACCAAGGTCAATGCGGTAGGTAAGGCAGTGCGGCTTGAGCTCCGATCCTGGGTGTAATTAGCTAGCCAGTCCTCTGGTAAGTAGGGTGGTGTTAGTCCTCTGCTCCGGAGCGGATCCCCGACCCTCCGGAGCAAGCGGGAGGCGCTGTGTTAGGATGGGACGGCAGCCAAAGTACAGTTAGGTCGGCAGCGCTCCAAAATTTCAGGGAAGCCCCTAATTTTTATATGTAGGGTTAGAGGGTGATGTTATAAGTCTGAGTGTGTCCAGGTACCCTCAGAAGCAGGTATTAATACCCCCAAATGTGGACAATTAAGGGTTCTAAACGCAGGAGCTCTCCTTAGGCACGTCTGGCTCTGATGGCAGTTAACTCCGCCCCCCATATACTGTATTTTTATCATTATAGACACTCCCTTATATATTTTGGAGTCCTATATTTACAGAGAACCTTAAATCATAATGTGATAAGAGTTGGAGGTGACATCACCGGCTTATAGCCGTTATAGATTATATCGCAGTTGCTAAGTTAGATGTGTTGCGCAAGCTGTATACTTCTATGCTCTGCAATAAAGTAGCATTGTACCTTCTATGCTGTGTCCTGCATCTCATAACATGGTGTCAGAAGTACTTGCCTACGCTTCTGTTTCCTGAGTAATGAAGATGTCAAAGTTTACCCCACCTGAGCCTTTTGATTTCTCTCACCCTGCAGCAGATAGCAGAAAAAGAAGGCATCTAAGCTTCTTTATTTGGTTCAGAAATCTTAACAGCACTTTTTTTATTGGTGGATGAATTTATCCACCAATCAGCAAAAACTACTCAGGTTGTTCACCAAAAATGGGCAGGCATCTAAACTTACATTCTTGCATTTCAAATAAGGATACCAAGAGAATGAAGAAAATTTGATAATAGGAGTAAATTAGAAAGTTGCTTAAAATGGCATGCTCTATCTGAATCACAAAAGAAAAATTTTGGGTTCAGTGTCCCTTTAATTTACTAAATGTATATGACACATATACTCTTCAAATCAACATTTATATCCTAACTTATTATCAGAATACATTGACCATCTTAAATCATTCTAGACTGAAAATAAAACTAACTGATTGGAATGCTATCTACTTATCTTTTTAAGCACACTCTCAGGCAAACAATCATCTTTTGCAGCAGCCAGCCCCAATCTAAAATGGATGAAAGCCAAAAATCTTCTGCCCTAAAACAGCAATACAAATTCAAACCAAGATTGTTCATTGTAAACTAGCAGTGATTCCAAATCAACAGACCTAAAACTAAAATATTTCCAGACTTTGCTACAAAAACAAGCCATGGAGGGATCCAGAAAAGGAAAAATGTGGCTGTACATCTTAAACCGATGGAGCAAAATTAAAATGTATAAACTAGACATGCGCATGGGCACAAAATGTTTTTAATAAATCGTCACAATGCTTTCATGGGATTAGTTCACTGTGTCTCTTTTGTAGCCAAATTTCATTAACCGCATGCAATGATGCTTTGAAGAAATTCCACATGGGCAATAATAGGGAAACTCTTCAAAGCATCATAGAGTGGAATAAACGGGCGGGCAGACACTCAGTGCACTACAGAATATGTGGGAAATAGAGGTATGAAGAGTAAATCCTAACAAGTTCAAGCAACACCACAAGTGGGTAGGAAGGTAGATGGGCAGTAAGGGCTTTCCACGCAGAGGACACTACTGGAGTTTTGGCACATGGTGGTATAATACTACTTGAACTACCTGGTTGAAAATGTTCTTATCTTTATGAACCCCTTTTTGAAGAGCTGATGATAACTCAAAAATATGAACCACCTTTGTAAAAGCTAAATATGCCCCATATACATGAACCACTGTTTCAAGAGTTGAACATTTAAACAATGTATCCCTCCTTTTCTTGAGGCCCTGTAATTGACCTAAACATTTCCCCAAAACAGGAACAGGTGTTAACTAGTTAGAGCAGCAGAACATGTTGGCAGGCAAGTAGTTAGGGCACCCAGGGTACCAATGGAGCTGTGGCACATACTGATATGCTACAGACATTACCAAGTTGATTCTGCCTCAACATATTTCTTATAAGGAACCACTGTTTGAATAGCTGATGATGCCCCCAAATATATGAACCAATGTTTAAAGGGAGAAAGATTCCACAAGAATATGATGATGATTTGAACCATTGTTGTAAGAGCTTAATATAGCCCCACAATATTATCTTCAAAAGGTTGAAGAACTGAAGATGTCCCAAAAAAATAAACAACAAGTGCCTTTCAGGTAAGCGGAGTTCTCTCTCTACTCCTCTTTTACCTTTTTCCTCCTCTGATTCCTCACAACTCTAAAAACTTTCTTATACCCCACCTTTCTAACAATGCTCACATCATTTTAAATAATAAAGTTCATGATAAAAATAATAATACACATTTTTCAGTTATATCACTTTCATCATATGTATCTCTGTGGGAATATAACTGCATAGATAACATTTACCTTATTTGCATGGCTATATATTGGATATAGTTTCCCTTTTTGTAGATGATGTAGTCATTTACCACTGGCTACTTTTAACTTCCTCACTTAAAGGTCTTTGAAAAGCTTAAATAGACATCATAAACATTGACTAATAGTCAGCAGTAGATAGTAAGCTTAAATCCAGCCTCCCAACTGTCCAACATTTGTCAGGAAAGAAAGACTTTATGACTTCTGTCCCACAATCTTTCCCAAAGCTCTCCTTGTTTTTTTTTAATGTTCTACTCCTACTTTGTAAACTAAGAACCACCTAGCCACACCCCTGAAGTACATTACCTAATATATCTATCATCCAATCAAGACAACAGAAATACACAAATGGTGGATACACTTTATATATGTAATTTACATGATACATTTTGTTTTTAACTATTTGAAGCTGTTATATATAAATTTCTGGTCTACATTACTTTTATTAACATTTTATTCTTTTATCTCTACAGCAACACATGACATGAAAAAGGTAAATTATACCATAACATACTTTATTCTTACTGGACTCTCTGATCATTCTGAGCTTTATCTTTTTCTTTTCATTATGTTTTTACTCATTTATACAGTTAGTATCATTGGAAATGTCTGTATAATTATTGCATACAAACTGAGTCATAATCTCCAAACTCCAATGTACTTCCATCTTACCAACCTCTCAATCTTAGAGATTTTTTACATTTCATCCACTGTTCCAAAAATGCTATCGAACTTAGTTATGGGGAACAAAACTATCTCTTTCCAAGGATGTGCAATACAAATGTTTTCTTTTTTGCTTTTTGGTAGTACTGAATGCTATATGCTCGCAGCTATGGCTTACGATCGGTATAATGCCATATGCAATCCCCTCTTATATAATATCATTATGAACAGAGGAATGTGCATCAAGCTTATAGTTGGCTCATACATCATTGGTTTAGTGAATGCTCTAACACACACTACTCTAACCTTCACTTCCTCCTTTTGCGGAGCAAAGAAAATTGACCACTTTTTTTGTGACATTCCACCTTTAATAAAACTGTTGTGTACAGACACCTGGATTAATGAAATGGTTGTTTTTTTCATAAGTGGGGCTGTTGTTGTTGGTTCATTTTTGCTAGTAATGATCTCTTACATAAATATAATTAAAACTATATTAACCATCCATTCAACATCAGGGAAGAAGAAAGCATTCTCAACTTGCTCTTCTCACTTTACAGTTGTTACAATATTTTTTGGTTCTGGTATTTTTATGTATATGAGACCTAAATCAAGTCATACACTGGATCAAGACAGATGGATTGCGGTCATGTACGCTGTTATTGCACCATTATTAAATCCTTTTATATACAGTCTCAGAAACAGCGATATGAAAATTGCTTTCAGAAATATAGTGAATCAATTAATGGTGACCTCAAAATAATAAATATAATAATGTGTAAATGCATTTTCAATGTGTTTCATTATAGTAACTGTCAAAATTATATAATCACTGTTTAAATTATTTATTTTTTATTTCACATAATTCATGTTATAAGTAAAAACATAAAAACAGGCACAACAACAAATACACTCCTGTAGATTTTCCTGGTCTTGTTGTCAATGTATGTAGAGATTGACATATGGCCGTCATAGGCAATGACACGTCCTATTTTCGTTAAAGAACACCTGTAAGGAGAGTTATTATTTATTACTTGCATGGATTATTTTATCATGTTGTAACAGAATATATGTAATTCTTAAATGTATTTGAAAAGTACTCCAGAGTATTATTTTGAATTACAAATGTTATTGCTTTCACATCTAAAAATACTAGTATTTAATGTGTGTATAATAGCATAGTTATTTTTTCTTCCCAGACGTCTTTGGTAAGTATCCTCTTCGAAGAAAGGAGCCAACTCTTTCCAATATGGGGTCTCACACCCCTTTCATTACTAAGTGACTGTCATAAAAATAGAAATTACCTACATAATAAGTACCCTCTTCACTTTACATTTAGAGGGTCATCAGCATTATTAGTATTGTTATTATTGTTAGTAATATTATTATTTTTCTTCCCTCTAACAAAGAGAATTAAAAAGGTTAACATTTTCATATTGATTTTTATTTATTGTGATGGACATTGGTTTAATTTCTTCTTTTGTTCTTTTGTTGTTTTTAAAAAACATATGTATTGTTTTAAAATATATAAGCATACTTTACTTGATATACATAAATATTGTTATATTTACAGGGGGAGTCTACTCCATAATTGATATTGTTTAAAAAGATAGATAATCCCTTTATTGCCCACTCCCCAGTTTTGCATAACCAACATGGTTATATTAATATACTTTTTACCTCTGTGATTACCTTGTATCTAAAGCCTCTGCAGACTGCCTCCTTAATTCAGTTGATTTTAGCCACTCACCAAGGTGACTAATAATCTTCTTTCTGCTAAAAGAAACAGCTACTACTCTATACTTATCTTATTTGATCTCTCAGCTGTCTTGGACACAGTTGAGCACCCACTCCCACCTACCCACTCCCTCCTCCCCCTTGGTCTCTGTGACATGGCTCTCTTTTGGATCCACTCTTCTTTCTCACAGGTCCTTTTCTGAGTCATTTGTTGGAGGTGACTCCTCTTCAATGCCTCTGTTTGTTAGAGTACCACAAGGCTTTAAAAAAAAGTTTTATTTAGATATATGTATATATATATATATATATATATATATATATATATAATTTATAAATATATATATATATTATATATATATTTACCTATATATCTATAATCTCACTCTGAACCTGGTTTAATCCACTACAAGTTCCTTTTTCGTTCATACACATCTGCCGTTCACTTAGCCAAGCAAACTTACTTCTCTTCTCTTACATCTACTCTTTCCTCAAACTCTAAACCATTCCTCTCTACTTTCAATTCTCTCTTCTTCCCACCTGCAGCACCCTCTCTGTCTGTCTTTAGTGCTCAAGACCTGGAAGACTACTTTTTAAGCAAAATACATACCATCCCGACACTGACCTGCAATTTTCCAACTCTACTCTCTGTCACCCCGTCTGCCACTCTCTGCATCTTCTCTCCATCCACCGAGAAGTAAGTTTTCTTCTGTTAAGTGTGATCAGTCCACGGGTCATCATTACTTCTGGGATATTACTCCTCCCCAACAGGAAGTGCAAGAGGATTCACCCAGCAGAGCTGCATATAGCTCCTCCCCTCTACGTCACTCCCAGTCATTCTCTTGCACCCAACGACTAGATAGGATGTGTGAGAGGACTATGGTGATTATACTTAGTTTTATATCTTCAATCAAAAGTTTGTTATTTTAAAATAGCACCGGAGTGTGTTATTACCTCTCTGGCAGAGTTTGAAGAAGAATCTACCAGAGTTTTGCTATGATTTTAGCCGGAGTAGTTAAGATCATATTGCTGTTCTCGGCCATCTGAGGAGTGAGGTAAACTTCAGATCAGGGGACAGCGGGCAGATGAATCTGCATAGAGGTATGTAGCAGTTTTTATTTTCTGACAATGGAATTGATGAGAAAATCCTGCCATACCGATATAATGTCATGTATGTATACTTTACACTTCAGTATTCTGGGGAATGGTACTTCACTAGAATTACACTGTAAGAAATACATAAAGCTGTTTAATAACTAGAGATTATGTTTAACGTTTTTGCTGGAATGTAAAATCGTTTTCATTTGCTGAGGTACTGTGTGAATAAATGTTTAGGCACTATTTTTCCACTTGGCAGTTGCTTAATCTGTTTTTCTGACAGTTTCTGTTCTCCCTCACTGCTGTGTGTGAGGGGGAGGGGCCGTTTTTTGGCGCTTTTTCTATGCATCAAATATTTCAGTCAGCAACTCATTGTATTCCCTGCATGATCCGGTTCATCTCTACAGAGCTCAGGGGTCTTCAAAACTTATTTTGAGGGAGGTAATTTCTCTCAGCAGAGCTGTGAGAATTATAGTTTGACTGAGATAAAAAACGTTTATTCTGTAATTTGTTTCCTGCTTTCAGAATTTGTTATCTTTGCTAATGGGATTAAACCTTTGCTAAAGTTGTGTTGTTTACAAGGATTGAGGCTATAACTGTTTCAATTTATTAATTGTCAACTGTCATAGATCTTCTGTGCTTCTTAAAGGCACAGTACATTTTAATATTATTCTAATTGAATTGTATTTCCAAGTTGCAAGTTTATTTGCTAGTGTGTTAAACATGTCTGATTCAGAGGATGATACCTGTGTCATTTGTTGCAATGCCAAAGTGGAGCCCAATAGAAATTTATGTACTAACTGTATTGATGCTACTTTAAATAAAAGTCAATCTGTACAAATTGAACAAATTTCACCAAACAACGAGGGGAGAGTTATGCCGACTAACTCGCCTCACGTGTCAGTACCTACATCTCCCGCTCAGAGGGAGGTGCGTGATATTGTAGCGCCGAGTACATCTGGGCGGCCATTACAAATCACATTACAGGATATGGCTACTGTTATGACTGAGGTTTTGGCTAAATTACCAGAACTAAGAGGTAAGCGTGATCACTCTGGGGTGAGAACAGAGTGCGCTGATAATATTAGGGCCATGTCAGACACTGCGTCACAGGTGGCAGAACATGAGGACGGAGAACTTCATTCTGTGGGTGACGGTTCTGATCCAAACAGACTGGATTCAGATATTTCAAATTTTAAATTTAAACTGGAAAACCTCCGTGTATTACTAGGGGAGGTGTTAGCGGCTCTGAATGATTGTAACACAGTTGCAATACCAGAGAAAATGTGTAGGTTGGATAAATATTTTGCGGTACCGACGAGTACTGACCCCCTCCGATATTTAGAAAAATGTTTCCAATAGACGCCACCACAAGGGACTTATGGCAAACGGTCCCTAAGGTGGAGGGAGCAGTTTCTACCTTAGCTAAGCGTACCACTATCCCGGTGGAGGATAGCTGTGCTTTTTCAGATCCAATGGATAAAAAGTTAGAGGGTTACCTTAAGAAAATGTTTGTTCAACAAGGTTTTATATTGCAACCCCTTGCATGCATTGCGCCAATCACGGCTGCAGCGGCATTCTGGATTGAGTCTCTGGAAGAGAACATTGGTTCAGCTACTCTGGACGACATTACGGACAGGCTTAGAGTCCTTAAACTAGCTAATTCATTCATTTCGGAGGCCGTAGTACATCTTACTAAACTTACGGCGAAAAATTCAGGATTCGCCATTCAGGCACGCAGGGCGCTGTGGCTAAAATCCTGGTCAGCTGATGTTACTTCTAAGTCTAAATTGCTTAATATACCTTTCAAAGGGCAGACCTTATTCAGGCCCGGGTTGAAAGAGATTATCGCTGACATTACAGGAGGTAAAGGCCATGCCCTGCCTCAGGACAAAGCCAAAGCCAAGACTAGACAGTCTAATTTTCGTTCCTTTCGTAATTTCAAAGCAGGAGCAGCATCAACTTCCTCTGCACCAAAACAGGAAGGAGCTGTTGCTCGCTACAGACAAGGCTGGAAACCTAACCAGTCCTGGAACAAGGGCAAGCAGACTAGGAAACCTGCTGCTGCCCCTAAAACAGCATGAATTGAGGGCCCCCGATCCGGGATCGGATCTAGTGGGGGGCAGACTTTCTCTCTTCGCCCAGGCTTGGGCAAGAGATGTTCAGGATCCATGGGCGCTAGAGATAATATCTCAGGGATACCTTCTGGACTTCAAATACTCTCCTCCAAGAGAGAGATTTCATCTGTCAAGATTGTCAACAATCCAGACAAAGAAAGAGGCGTTTCTACGCTGCGTACAAGAGCTCTTGTTAATGGGAGTAATCCATCCAGTTCCACGATCGGAACAGGGACAGGGGTTTTACTCAAATCTGTTTGTGGTTCCCAAAAAAGAGGGAACTTTCAGACCAATCCTGGACTTAAAGATCCTAAACAAATTCCTAAGAGTTCCATCGTTCAAGATGGAGACTATTCAGACAATTTTACCTATGATCCAAGAGGGTCAATACATGACCACTGTAGATTTAAAAGATGCTTACCTTCACATACCGATTCACAAAGATCATTATCGGTACCTAAGGTTTGCCTTCCTAGACAGGCATTACCAGTTTGTGGCTCTTCCATTCGGATTGGCTACAGCTCCAAGAATCTTCACAAAGGTTCTGGGTGCTCTTCTGGCGGTACTAAGACCGCGGGGAATCTCGGTAGCTCCATACCTAGACGACATTCTGATACAAGCTTCAAGCTTTCAAACTGCCAAGTCTCATACAGAGTTAGTGCTGGCATTTCTAAGGTCACATGGATGGAAGGTGAACGAAAAGAAAAGTTCACTCGTTCCACTCTCAAGAGTTCCCTTCCTGGGGACTCTTATAGATTCTGTAGAAATGAAGATTTACCTGACAGAGGACAGGCTAACAAGACTTCAAAGTGCTTGCCGCACCCTTCATTCCATTCAACACCCGTCAGTGGCTCAATGCATGGAGGTAATCGGCTTAATGGTAGCGGCAATGGACATAGTACCCTTTGCACGCTTACACCTCAGACCACTGCAACTGTGCATGCTAAGTCAGTGGAATGGGGATTACTCAGACTTATCCCCTTCTCTGAATCTGGATCAAGAGACCAGAAATTCTCTTCTATGGTGGCTTTCTCGGCCACATCTGTCCAGGGGGATGCCATTCAGCAGACCAGACTGGACAATTGTAACAACAGACACCAGCCTTCTAGGTTGGGGTGCCGTCTGGAATTCTCTGAAGGCTCAGGGACAATGGAGTCAGGAGGAGAGTCTCCTGCCAATAAACATTCTGGAATTGAGAGCAGATCTCAATGCCCTCCTGGCTTGGCCCCAGTTGACAACTCGGGGGTTCATCAGGTTTCAGTCGGACAACATCACGACTGTAGCTTACATCAACCATCAGGGAGGGACAAGAAGCTCCCTAGCTATGATGGAAGTATCAAAGATAATTTGCTGGGCAGAGTCTCACTCTTGCCACCTGTCAGCAATCCACATCCCGGGAGTGGAGAACTGGGAGGCGGATTTCTTAAGTCGTCAGACTTTTCATCCGGGGGAGTGGGAACTTCATCCGGAGGTCTTTGCCCAAATACTTCGACGTTGGGGCAAACCAGAGATAGATCTCATGGCGTCTCGACAGAACGCCAAGCTTCCTCGTTACGGGTCCAGATCCAGGGATCCAGGAGCAGTCCTGATAGATGCTCTGACAGCACCTTGGGACTTCAGGATGGCTTACGTGTTTCCACCCTTCCCGTTGCTTCCTCGATTGATTGCCAGAATCAAACAAGAGAGAGCATCAGTGATTCTAATAGCACCTGCGTGGCCACGCAGGACTTGGTATGCAGACCTGGTGGACATGTCATCCTGTCCACCTTGGTCTCTACCTCTGAAACAGGACCTTCTGATACAGGGTCCCTTCAAACATCAAAATCTAACTTCTCTGAAGCTTACTGCTTGGAAATTGAACGCTTGATTTTATCAAGACGTGGATTTTCTGAGTCAGTTATTGATACCTTAATACAGGCTAGGAAACCTGTTACCAGAAAGATTTACCATAAGATATGGCGTAAATACCTATATTGGTGTGAATCCAAAGGTTACTCTTGGAGTAAGGTTAGGATTCCTAGGATATTGTCTTTTCTACAAGAAGGTTTAGAAAAGGGTTTATCTGCTAGTTCATTAAAGGGACAGATCTCAGCTCTGTCCATTCTGTTACACAAACGTCTGTCAGAAGTTCCTGACGTCCAGGCTTTTTGTCAGGCTTTGGCCAGAATTAAGCCTGTGTTTAAAACTGTTGCTCCACCATGGAGTTTAAACCTTGTTCTTAATGTTTTACAGGGCGTTCCGTTTGAACCCCTTCATTCCATTGATATAAAGTTGTTATCTTGGAAAGTTCTATTTTTAATGGCTATTTCCTCAGCTCGAAGAGTCTCTGAATTATCAGCCTTACATTGTGATTCTCCTTATTTGATTTTTCATTCGGATAAGGTAGTCCTGCGTACTAAACCTGGGTTCTTACCTAAGGTAGTTACTAACAGGAATATCAATCAAGAGATTGTTGTTCCTTCCTTATGCCCAAATCCTTCTTCAAAGAAGGAACGTCTACTGCACAACCTGGATGTAGTCCGTGCTCTAAAATTTTACTTACAGGCAACTAAGGAATTTCGACAAACGTCTTCTCTGTTTGTCATTTACTCTGGGCAGAGGAGAGGTCAAAAAGCTTCCGCTACCTCTCTTTCTTTTTGGCTTCGTAGCATAATTCGTTTAGCTTATGAGACTGCTGGACAGCAGCCTCCTGAAAGAATTACAGCTCATTCTACTAGAGCTGTGGCTTCCACTTGGGCCTTCAAGAATGATGCCTCTGTTGAACAGATTTGCAAGGCTGCAACTTGGTCTTCGCTTCATACTTTTTCCAAATTTTACAAATTTGACACTTTTGCTTCATCGGAGGCTATTTTTGGGAGAAAGGTTCTTCAGGCAGTGGTTCCTTCTGTATAAAGAGCCTGCCTATCCCTCCCGTCATCCGTGTACTTTTGCTTTGGTATTGGTATCCCAGAAGTAATGATGACCCGTGGACTGATCACACTTAACAGAAGAAAACATAATTTATGCTTACCTGATAAATTCCTTTCTTCTGTAGTGTGATCAGTCCACGGCCCGCCCTGTTTTTAAGGCAGGTAAATATTTTTTGATTTATACTCCAGTCACCACTTCACCCTTGGCTTTTCCTTTCTCGTTGGTCCTTGGTCGAATGACTGGGAGTGACGTAGAGGGGAGGAGCTATATGCAGCTCTGCTGGGTGAATCCTCTTGCACTTCCTGTTGGGGAGGAGTAATATCCCAGAAGTAATGATGACCCGTGGACTGATCACACTACAGAAGAAAGGAATTTATCAGGTAAGCATAAATTATGTTTTTTCCATACTATCTTCCTCACACCTCACTACCTGCCCACTCAACCCTATCCCTTAGAGCCAATAACTTCTCTGTCTTCCACCCTCACTTCTGCCCTTACTCACATTTTCAACGTATCCCTTTCTACTGGTTCATTCATATCTTCTTTCAAACATACAAAAATCACTCCCATACTCAAAAAACCCTCCATTGATCCTAATACTCCATCAAAATACCACCCCATATCATTGCTACCACTAAAAGCAAAACTCCTGGACAAAACTAGCCTATCCTCCAACTCCGTGATTGACCTCCTGCAAATTGGCTGCCGCCGCCAAATACTCAGCTGAAACTGCCCTCACCAAGGTTACTAATAATCTTCTTTCTGTTAAAAGAAACAGCCACTACTCTATACTTATCTTACTTGACCTCTCAGCTGCCTTCGACACAGTTGACCACTCACTCCCTCCTACAGACCCTCAGCTCCCTTGATCTCTGTGACACGGTTCTCTCTTGGATGCACTCTTCTTTCTCACATGTCCTTTTCTGAGTCATTTGCAGGAGGTGACTACTCTTCAATGCCTCTGTCTGTTGGAGTACCTCAAGGCTCTGTCCTGGGTCCTCTACTCCATTTATACTTCTTCACTGGGTAAACTTATCAACAGCTATGACTTTAAATATCACCTCTATGCTGATGACACCCAAATCTACCTCTCCACCCCTGCTCTCTTTCCCTCTGTCATTTCTCATATCAGCGACTGCTTATCTGGCATTTCTTCCTGGATGGTCTCTCACCACCTAAATATTAACAAAACTGAGCTCCTTCCAATCCCCCCTCTAGCTCCACTCTAATTTCTAACTTCTCTATCACCATTGACAGCATCATATATATATATATATACACAAACACACATTTAACAGTAGCGTTGTGAAGCAAAACTGGTTATCTTGCAAGCTATCATTAGCTGGCCACTTGTAATCTAGCCAATAGTGTTTAACTTACAACTTATAATTATAACAGGATGTATTTTGTAAAATAATAAAATTAAAAAAGATGAAAAATAAAATAATAGGAATGTTGCACATGGGAAGTACCAGTGTTAAAGGGATATGAAACCCCAAACAAGTTCTTTTGTGATTCAGACAGAACATACCATTTTTAAAACAATGTATAGGGGAATAACTTAAATACAAAATTAATCTGCCCCAAGGCTGTATATACATATATTAGAAATATATAATAAAATAGTCTATCTGGCTGAGTGCCCACATGAAATATTGCAATACAGTAAAATGTGTCAACCCCTCTCACTGAAGAATAACAGGAACATCTTCATTCAAGACAGGTTTACCAGTGTGGTGGGAGAGGTTTTATAGAGTTCTTGGGGATTGTGAATCTTTGCCACCTAGTGGCAAGGAAGAGTAATTTCCAGGAGTAATGGGTCATGGACTCTCACCACCTGTATGGAAGAAAAGTTGTTTAAGTTTAGTATATGCCAGATGATCTTGTTCACTCCACTGGAAGAGCCCCTGGTCCTTTGTAACTTTTGTGATGGGCACTCACCTGAGAGAAATTTTGGATAAACTTCCTATAAAAGTTTGCTAACTCAATAAACTGCTGAATGATTTTTTTTTTCTAAAGGGACACTCAAATCAAAATTAAACTTTCATGATTCAGATAGAGCTGGCAATTTTAAACAACTTTCCAATTTACTTCCGTTAACAAAATGTTCACAATCATTTTATATTTACACTTTTTCAGTCACCAGCTCCTACTGAGCATGAGCAAGAATTCACAGAATATACGTATATGCATTTGTGATTGGCTAATGGCTGTCATATGACACAGGAGGAGTGGAAATAGACATAACTTTCAAATTTGTCAGAAACAATCTACTACTCATTTGAAGTTCAGACTATGAGGCCTATTTATCAAGCCGTCAACTGTGCTGTTGCAATCAGCCAAACCTATTGGCTGTTGCAATCAGCCAATAGGATTGAGCTTTCATCCTATTGGCTGATCCAATCAGCCAATAGGATTGAGCTCACATTCTATTGGCTGATTGTAACAGCCAATAGAATGCAAGCTCAATCCTATTGGCTGATTGGATCAGCATATAGGATAAAAGCTCAATCCTATTGGCTGATTGCAACAGCCAATAGGATTTTTTTCCACCTTAATTCTGATTGGCTGATAGAATTCTACCAGCCAATCAGAATGTAAGGGACGCCATCTTGGATGACATCATTTAAAGGGAAACTTAATTCTTCAGAAGACGTCGGAACAAGAGGATGCTCCGCGCTAGATGTCTTGAAGATGGAGCCGCTCCGCGCCGGATGGATGAAGATAGAAGATGCCGTCTGGATGAAGACTTCTGCCGGCTTGGATGAAGACTTCGGTACGCTTGGATGAAGACTTCTGCCGGCTTCGCTAAGGACTTCTGCCACTTCATTGAGGATGGATGTCGGGTCTTCAAAAACTGTAAGTGGATCTTCGGGGGTTAGTGTTAGTTTTTTTTTAAGGGTTTATTGGGTGGGTTTTAATTTTAGGTTAGGGACTTTGAGCGGAAAAAGAGCTAAATGCCCTTTTAAGGGCAATGCCCATACAAATGCCATTTTCAGGGCAATGGGGAGCTTAGGTTTTTTAGATAGTATTTTATTTGGGGGGTTTGGTTGTGTGGGTAGGGGGTTTTACTGTTGGGGGGGTGTTTGTTTGTTTTTCAGGTAAAACAGCTGATTTTTTTGTGGCAATGCCCAGCAAAAGGCCCTTTTAAGGGGCATTGGTAGTTTATCGTAGGCTAGGTTTTTTTTATTTTGGGGGGGCTTTTTTATTTTGATAGGACTATTAGATTAGGTGTAATTAGTTTAAACATTTGATAATTTATTTTGTGTAACTTAGTTGTTAGTTTTTTGTAACTTAGTAATTCTTTATAGTAGTTTTAAATAACTTGAGTAGGGTTAGGTTTTTAAATATGTAATATAGTTATTTTAATTGTTAGTTTAATGTAATTTTAGTATAATAGGGTATTATTCTAAAATTACATTCTAATTCTAAAGCTAAGTTTAAATTTATTATAAGATAGGGATGAGTTAATATTTAATGTAAAGTTGGCGGGTTGTTAGGTTTAGGGGTTAATAGCTTAATTTAGTTTATGGCGATGTGTGGGGCCGGCGGTTTAGCGGTTAATAGGTTTAGTAAGTGGTAGTGATGTGGGAGGCCAGGGGTTTTAGGGGTTAATACATTTATTTAGTTGCAGCGGGGTCCTGGAGCGGCGGTATAGGGGTTAATAACTTTATTTAGTTGCGGTGGGCTTCGGGAGCGGCGGGATAGGGGTTAATACGTTTATTTAGTTGTGGTGGGGTCGGGGAGCGGCGGAATAGGGGTTAATAACATTATGTAGGTGGCGGCGGGGTCAGGGTGCGACAGAATAGGGGTTATAACATTATGTAGGTGGCGGCGGGGTCCGGGAGCAACAGAATATGGGTTAATAACATTATGTAGGTGGCGGAGGGGTCCTGGAGCGGCGGAATAGGGGTTAATAACATTATGTAGGTGGCGGCAGGGCCCGGGAGCGGCGGAATAGGGGTTAATAACATTATGTAGGTGGCAGCGGGGTCCGGGAGCGGCAGAATAGGGGTTATAACATTATGTAGGTGGCGGAGGGGTCCAGGAGCGGCGGAATAGGGGTTAATAACATTATGTAGGTGGCAGTGGGCTCCAGGAGTGGTGGGATAGGGGTTAATAACATTATGTAGGTGGCGGCGATGTCTGGGCTTATGTTAGGGTGTTAGGTGTAAACGTAACTTTTATTCTAGCATAGAAATCAATGGGATATCTGGCAGCAGCGAACATGAGCTTTCGCTGCTTTCAGACTCCCATTGATTCCGTGGCCTCCAGGGTGGCGGATTGAAAACCAGGTATGCTGGGCCGGAATAGTGGCGAGCGTACCTGTTAGAAGTTTGATAAATGGCAAAAGGTGTCATATAGTGCCGCATTTGTATTCGGAACATCTGTAATGACGTAAGCATCGATCTGTGTCGGATTGAGACTGGCGGATCGTATGTTACGTCACAAATTTCAACTTTTGCCGGTCTGTAGGCTTTGATAAATAGGGCGAATCAGGCTTGCCACAATTACGGTGCGGAATTCCAGCGTATTTGCGGTTGACGGCTTGATAAATAGGCCTCTAAGGGGCCGAATTATAAAGCTCCGAATGGAGCTTGATGCCCCTGTTTCCGTGCAAGCCTTCAGGCTCACCGGAAACAGCAGTTATGAAACAGCGGTCTAAAGACCTCTGCTCCATAACTTGCCCACCTGCTCTGAGGCTGCGGATATCAATCCGTCCGATCATATACGATTGGGCTGATTGACACCCCCTGCTAGCGGCCAATTGGCCACAAATCTGCAGGGGTGGCATTGCTCAAGCAGTTCACAATAACTGCTTAAGCAATGATAAATGCCGACAGCGTATGTTGTCGGCATTTATCGATGTGCAGCGGACATGATACGCTACATCGTATCATGTCTGCTCGCACTTTCATAAATCGGCCCCTGAGTGCTATTGTATTGTCTATTTATCATACATTTGTTAATTATGCAAATCTACTGTATTTACTAGTCCTTTAAGTAATTGACATGCAGTTATAACTTTTACATTCTTTGACTACATCTTAAAGGGGTACTAACCCCAATTTGTTTTCTTTCATTATTCAGATAGAGCATGCAATTTTAAGCAACTTTCTAATTTACTCCTATTATCAATTTTTCTTCATTCTCTTGCTATCTTTATTTGAAAAAAGAGGACTCTAAGCTAAGTAGCCGGACCATTTTTGGTTCAGCAACCTGGATAGTGCTTGCTGATTGGTGGGTACATTTAGCCACCAATCAGCAAGCGCAACCCAGGTGCTGAAACAAAAATCCTAAGATTAGATTCCTGCTTTTTCAAATTAAGATAGCAAAATAACAAAGAAAAATTGATAATAGGAGTAAATTAGAAAGTTGCTTAAAATGACATGCTCTATCGGAATCATGAAACTATTTTTTTTTTTTGGGTTTAGTATCTCTTTAATATGCCTAGGATAGAGGATAAAGCTAAGAAACTTGATAGTTGGTGTCTCAAATTGGCACTTCTCTAATTTGTCTTATAGATTGTTGGCCCACAATTGTTTTTTAAACTGCCCAGATGTGCTCCTTAAAGGGACAGTCCAGGCCAAAATAAACTTTCATGATTCAGATAGGGCATGTCATTTTAAAAAATTTTCCAATTTACTTTTATCACCAATTTTGCTTTGTTCTCTTGGTATTCTTAGTTGAAAGCTAAAACTAGGAGGTTCATATGCTAATTTCTTAGACCTTGAAGGCCACCTCTTTTCAGAATGCATTTTAACAGTTTTTCACCACTAGAGGGTGTTAGTTCACGTATTTCATATAGATAACACTGTGCTCGTGCACGTGAAGTTATCTGGGAGCAGGCACTGATTGGCTAAACTGCAAGTCTGTCAAAAGAACTGAAATAAAGGGGCAGTTTGCAGAGGCTTAGATACAAGATAATCACAGAGGTAAAAAGTATATTATTATAACTGCGTTGGTTATGTAAAACTGGGGAATGGGTAATAAAGGGATTATCTATCTTTTAAAACAATAACAATTCTGGTGTAGACTGTCCCTTTAAGTTCATGAAATTAATTTGATAAAATTAAGGTATCAATGAGGTAGGTGACCACCAAAACAGTATCCAATAAATCAAGAGAGACTTTTTTTTATTTTTTGTACTTTAGTTAGTTTATTTAATTTAATTTAATTGTAGTTATTTGTAGGTAATTTATTTAATTAATGTAATGATAGTGTAGTGTTAGGTTTAATTGTAACTTAGGTTAGGATTTATTTTACAGGTGTTACAAACTGCTATTTGTAACTGGCCCTTTAAATGGAAAATTGCCCTGCTTCCCTGGATTTTGGAGAAGCCTATTTGCCAGCCTCCTTCCACATGACTATGGCCCCTGGAAGATTGTGCCCCTGAAAACATATTAACTTTTATTGGGTGTGTATGGCCCTTTAAGAAACGTCTGGGGACATATTGTGACTTTGGTGAACAATGCCCCTTTAAGACTATGTCCCCAGACCTGTGAAATGACTTGTCCCTGGCTTTCTCCCACTTGGTTCAGTTTCATTGTGTGCCATTAAGTGCTATGTGACAGACCCTTCAGTCAGAACTACAGAGATAACTTTGTTCAGCTTCAAGAAGCATTCTAAATACAAGTTTGCTGGGATCAGCTTAGTGATAAAACATTCCCATTGTCTAATCAGACTTCTAGTAGTGATAAGGTGGACTGCATTGTTTTATTGTGTGTAAAATGTTATCTGCTGAAGTAATGTTGTGGCCTGTCAAAGGGAGTGTCTCTATCTAATATCAAATGTGTGATGGGGGATTTTATGCCTCCCCCTGAGAGTGTCCTGTTTGCATGTAACCTCAATAAAAAGCAGGCTGTGTGCTCCAGCACATCAGACCTATGTTGACCCTCTAACTTGAAGCTTTGACTCATGTTTGTAGGATACTGTTTATAATCACTACAGGGATTGCTATGTTTTTCATACTCCCTTAGCTACAGGGATTGCTACAGAAGGAAGAGGTTCGCCTACTGGAGCCTAGTCGTAGGTCCAGGGCGCAGAGCAGACGGCGAGATACCAGCCCAGCAGCGGTGGTTCATATAGTCTGCATTACTGATGGTGGCTACGCAGTAGTTAGAGTCTACGGTGCTGCTGCTCCTTTGGTGAGCGCTAGGAGCATCCTTTTCTACGGTCCAACTTCCAGCCAGCCTGGAGGCAACCGTAACAACAGGTAATTTTGTATTTCTTTTAGCTAGCTACTTATTAAATAGCTATTGTACCTAGTTAAAATAAATTGAAAGGGGGGGCGGAGCCGATAGCTGAGGCGGCTGGACGTGTGGTGCCTGGGCTCTTCACTTTAAGTCTTAATAAGTGGGGTTTTACAGTACATATTGAGATATTTTTTATTTGAAAACACCCGCAAGTTGAACTATATTGCTTTCAGCTACTACAGTATTGATTTCTGACCGTGGATCGGGCGTCCAGCATCTGCTTCTCAGCACAGCAACATGGAGAGTGGCCATGCGGTATATTGGATCGCTTATATTGCCTACAGACCTGAATAGAACAATGGCTAAGGTTGGAAGTAACCCTGCATAAATCTTATAAGCCGACGGAACATAAAACCTGCAGGTCGCTAAAGAGTGGTCTACAATCTGTGGTGTTTAGGCTGCCGCATATTACCCCCCCCCCCCCGGGAAACCGGGTTACTGAGCAGATAATTAATGCTGCTTCAAGTTTCTGTGCCTACAATATTCCCCCTACCTCACCCCGCACAACATCTTGGCTGAAAGGTGTAAGGTTCACTCTGCTAGTGAATGGTCCCAGTTACACCCTCATCAGAGCGGCACAACAGCTTCGTACACTGACCTGAGGTCTTTTAAAATGGCGGAGGTGGAACTTCTTTTACAAGAGGTTGGAGCACTTCTAGACGCTCACTTCTCAAAACTTTGGCTCGTGATAAGTACTGAATGGGACTCACTGAGAGATGTTTGCAAACCCTTTATAAAACGGACATTGCCATCGACTGAGCCTCTACTTACATGCCATCCTCCCAGTACAGAGAAAACCTACTTGATCCCGCATGATACTGGAGTGAATATGGATATGGGGGGAGAATCTCACCTCGAACAGACCGCAGCTACCGCGGATCTGAAAGCCGATCTCACCAACACAGCTTTTACACAGCATTCAGAGGCACGAGAAGCGCAGACTCCTACAATTCATGGAGACCGTAAGAACGACATCCCCCTCATCCTAGCTGCTACTAAAAGGTCCCTACAGCCTGACAGACGGGCCCTCACTGAGGGACCTTTAAGGAGGTGTTGGATTCCATCAGGGGCAATTTGGTCATTTGCAAAGTGGCTCCTTTGAATTTGCTAAGGGCTACTTTCTATGCGCAACTCCATTCATTGAGCAGCCTTTTTGGCACGGCCTGCAACCAGATCATGAGGATAGGAGTGGGTTAAAGACTATGCCATTGCTGATGGACATCAGCAGTTTGCATATTGCAGTGATTCTACTGTAATCTGTGGACAGATGCTGTTAACCACTTGCCTACCATCTGAGCTCAAAATGTATTTCATCACATCTGGTGGACAAAGGTACTCTTACTGAACATGCATACTTCGATTTTAACTACACCCTAATGACGGCAACTAAGCTGGAGGTGGGGGAGACTGCCTTATCACTTTTGTATTGTCTTCACCATTTAGGCAGTAATAACTAATCATTTATTCACTTGCAGGAGTTCAGGCAGTCTACATTTGCGGTTACAATATGTTTATCTGTACAAAGACGCTATCTTTACCTTACACCCCGCAACAATATAAGAACCCTTTTCCCTAGAGGGGAGTGGTGCAAACTGGCATGAGGAATCAACCTGACACATTGCTTTTTGTAGTACTCAACTTTACCTTTCTCTCTGCAAATTAACGGTTAAACCCTTGACTTTACCAGTATGGGAGCTAGATGTCTCTTGTTTCTGTTTTTTTTTTTCTTAAAGGTTGAATATTGTTAATGTGTAACTATCACAATTCATTTTAAAAATTAATATAGACTATTGTCCCTATTAATGTCCAGTTCGAATCATATAGTGCTATAATCCAAGGTGGGAAACATATAGTTTCAGTTCCTTCCAGCATTGAGCAAATGAAACTGTGTGCTCCTCTCGCTCAGTTCTTATGTTATCTCATAACCTTTTATGAACATAAGTGCAATAAGTTACCTGTCATTATCATCAGGGATTATGTTCTCAAATGTACACATTACCTGTTACTTTAACACACTCTATAATTATTATAGATGCTAGTGAAAATAATACATATCTAAACTGTATGAAACAGTTACGGAGGTGTTTAATCCTTTGTAGCCTTTTTTATATTACTAGGTGATGTTTCAGATATCCCTACATGCATACTATTGCCTGTTTACAGAGATCATGGTTTATTTGTTAGTATGTCTGAGTTGCTTCAAAATTACCTAACTGCTACTCTAATTGAAGGCATATATCTCTTGCCTATAGTTATCTTTGTCTAGAGTCATAGATAGGAAAAGCTCAAATTATTATATTCTTAAACTATGGCTCTTTACCCGAATATTAATCTGCCCATTAATGCCTACAATGACAGTGATATACTTATCAACTTTGGCTTTATATGGCACTTATTTATAATTTTTACATTGATATAAGGCAGTACCTAATCCTCTAACTGTGCTGTGACCCCTTACAGAGGAGAATTGAAATCTGAGATATCTAGGGACCAGGTTTCACAGGGAAAGTTGACCCCTCACTATGATGTTAAGGTGGTTGGGGTAGTCCCGCTACCTACGGCCGGGGTGGCAGGATGGCCCGACTTGCATGAGATGAAATGAGAGATACGAGTGAGGGCTTATAGCTAGCAAAGTGATTCCCCACATAATAGCAATGCCTGATAGTCCTCAGCTTAACTTTAAAATTGGGTCTGTCCTAGTTATCACGAAGGTATACTACACGTATTCCAATATCAATTTAATAGACCATTCCAGTTCCATCCATAATGATGATTAGCGATGTATGAACGGGTACTGATTTATTATTCCCATCAGAAAATTTTAGGGGGGGGGGAGTTTTTATCACACGTTTCACAGAAATTCCTAAACCTCATATCTGTACTATGATGATGTTCTTGTTTGTTTTATCCCAGAGGAAATTTTTTTTTTCTTTTCACTTCATATATACTCATGTACTAAAGAATAGTGTATTAACTATTTCAGTTTTACGTTCTGTGTTATAAAAAATGAAAAAAAATGAGATTCCCCATTGGAGGTCCAAAAGTGGCCTCCTTTTGTCCATTAATACCCTCTGTCACATCATAATGTAATCCTGGGGGGCCCAAGAGTGGCCTCATAAAACATTTAGAGGGCATACAGTTTATATGGCACAATGATTATCTAACTCTATTCATATGCAGTCTCACTGAAACTTTTTTTGTTACCTTGTGTGGTTCCTTTCTCTGTTATGTATTTGAGATTGTATTTATGGAGAGTATCTGTCTGTATAGATCTCATTATCATAAATTGTGTGTGTGCCTAAAATTGAATCTCAATAAAAATATATTAAAAAAAAAATAAATAAAAAAAATAAAATAAATTGAAAGTTGCCTGTAAAATAAAAATAAATCCTAAGATAGCTACAATATAATTATTATTTATATTGTAGCTATATTAGGGTTTATTTTAAAGGTAAATATTTAGTTTTAAAGGATTCATTTAGTTAATAAGAGTTAAATTTATTTAGATGTATTTAATTAATATTTAAGTTAGGGGGGTGTTAGGGTTAGTGTTAGACTTAGGTTTAGGGGTTAATAATTTTATTACAGTGGCGGCGGTGTGGGGGGGCAGGATAGGGGTTAATAAATTTATTATAGGTGGCGACGGTGTAGGGGGGGCAGATTAGGGGTTAATAAATTTAATATAGGTTGCGGCGGGGTCCGGGATCGGCGGATTAGGGGTTAAACTATTTATTTAGTTGCGGCGAGGTCCGGGATCCGCAGGATAGGGGTTAATAACTTTATTATAGGTGGCGGCAGTATAGGGGGGGACAGGATAGGGGTTACTAGGTATAATGTAGGTGGCGGCGGGGTCCGGGAGCGG
Organism: Bombina bombina; assembly: GCF_027579735.1. Lineage (NCBI taxonomy): Eukaryota > Metazoa > Chordata > Amphibia > Anura > Bombinatoridae > Bombina > Bombina bombina. The sequence goes on from NC_069506.1 coordinate 121,824,973, forward strand.
CGGTTTAGGGGTTAATAAGTTTATTATAGTTGCGGCGGGGTCCGGGAGCGGCGGTTTAGGGGTTAATAAGTTTATTATAGTGGCGGCGGGGTCCGGGAGCGGCGGTTTAGGGGTTAATAAGTTTATTATAGTGGCGGCGGGGTCCGGGAGCGGCGGTTTAGGGGTTAATAAGTTTATTATAGTGGCGGTGGGCTCCGTGAGCGGCGGTTTAGGGGGTAAACACTTTATTTAGTTGCGGTGGTGTAGGGGGGACAGATTAGGGGTGTTTAGGGGTAGATGTTAGGGTGTTAGGTGTAGACAGCTCCCATAGGAATGAATGGGATATCTGGCAGCAGCGAACATGAACTTTCGCTATGGTCAGACTCCCATTGATTCCTATGGGATCCGCCGCCTCTAGGGCGGCGGTTTGAAAACCAGGTACGCTGGGCCGGAAAAGTGGCGAGCGTACCTGCTAGTTTTTTGATAACTAGCAAAAGTAGTCAGATAGTGCGGCACTTGTGTGCGGAACATCTGGAGTGACGTAAGAATCGATCTGTGTCGGACTGAGTCCGGCGGATCGAAGCTTACGTCACTAAATTCTACTTTTGATGATATCTAGGGCTTGATAACTAAGGCAAATCAGCCTCGCCTCAAATACGCTGCGGAATTCCAGCATATTTGAGGTAGACACGTTGATAACTAGAGGCCATGGTATTCATCCAGGAGTGCTGGTTCATTCCATGCAATAGAAGAAAAAATTATTTCAAAGTCAGTTGCATATTATTCAACAGATATTTTCCTCTGTCGTAGTGATTGAAGGGAGCAGTGGACCATCATATAGAAAGTCCACAGCAATAATGTAAATAAAGAAGGTGGTTATAAGCCCAAGTTTGTTATTCCCTGTAGAGTAAGCAGATTATGGTCTAATTTTAACAAAATCCAAGGAATAGGTCTTCAGTCATCTAATTTGTCTGGGAGTGGCAGGAATTCATTTAAGAGCTATAACAGCAGGAGAAGGGGTGGTAGGCCTTACTTGTAGACAGTCAAAATGTTTCAGCAGATGTTACTGTCTTGCTTACAGATCCAGCATATTCTAAATAAGGGTGTCCTAGTTGTTGAGACAGGGCCATGATTGCTCTAGCCATATCTGTGGATTCCATATTTAGCTTGGTAATAATCATAAATAAAAAGAGAGAAGCGCTCAACCTGGGAACGAACAATAGCATAATAGCTTGTTCTATGGCTAGTTACCACCCTGGAAGCAGCCTCTTTTTGCTCAATATGTGCCTTTCACAGAAAAGAACTTTCCTGTAGCATATCAGTCTGATCCTGACTTCACAGTACAGTCCAGCCCCGAAATACCAGGCAATCCCTCTCTGAACAAGAGAAACAGCAAAACCACAGACGTACGTTTCGGCCTATTGTGGGCCTCGTCACTGAGGTGCAGCAGTATCTCTCTAGGCACACTGAGCAACGGGTCCACGTCTGGATTCCCGCATCACACTTAGGGAGACTTCCCTAAGTGTCATAATTTGCATAAATAAAAAGAGAGAAGCGCTCAACCTGGGAATGAACAATAGCATAATAGCTTGTTCTATGGCTAGTTACCACCCTGGAAGCAGCCTCTTTTTGCTCAATATGTGCCTTTCACAGAAAAGAACTTTCCTGTAGCATATCAGTCTGATCCTGACTTCACAGTACAGTCCAGCCCCGAAATACCAGGCAATCCCTCTCTGAACAAGAGAAACAGCAAAACCCCAGACGTACGTTTCGGCCTATTGTGGGCCTCGTCAGTGAGGTGCAGCAGTATCTCTCTAGGCACACTGAGCAACGGGTCCACGTCTGGATTCCCGCATCACACTTAGGGAGACTTCCCTAAGTATCATAATTTGCATAAATAAAAAGAGAGAAGCGCTCAACCCTAAGTGTGATGCGGGAATCCAGACGTGGACCCGTTGCTCAGTGTGCCTAGAGGGATATGGCTGCACCTCACTGACGAGGCCCACAAAAGGCCGAAACATACGTCTGGGGTTTTGCTGTTTCTCTTGTTCAGGGAGGGATTGCCTGGTATTTCGGGGCTGGACTGTGCTGTGAAGTCAGGATCAGACTGATATGCTACAGGAAAGTTCTTCTCTGTGAAAGGCACATATTGAGCAAAAAGAGGCTGCTTCTAGGGTGGTAACTAGCCATAGAACAAGCTATTATGCTATTGTTCGTTCCCAGGTTGAGCGCTTCTCTCTTTTTATTTATGCAGGTTATGACATTTAGGGAAGTCTCCCTAAGTGTGATGCGGGAATCCAGACGTGGACCCGTTGCTCAGTGTGCCTAGAGGGATATGGCTGCACCTCACTGACGAGGCCCACAATAGGCCGAATGATCAGCTGAGGTTGCTTCTCGGGCCTTTGGCTTGGATCAAGTGCAGTTTTCTGTACTTGGTCTTGATCTTGGTTTGCTGCCTGGAGACCTGCTCCTTCTGCCTGGGGTCCTTTCCCTTTGGGGTTTGGGCTCCTGCTGCTATTGGGGGGGTGGCTACTCCTTAGGCGTACAGCAACTGGGTAGTAGGGCCGTCCCCTTGGCCTTGTGGCATCGTCCCTGGACTTCAGCCACATGCTGCTTTTGGGGGGGCGCTCTGAAATCCAGCCTAAAGAGGCAATAGGGCAAATATGGCTACCAATGTGCCAAATGTTCCCCATACACTTCGGGTGTTGATTTCTGAGGACTTTCGAGAGAAGATTGGTTTGGCTCATGTCCAGCAGGTGGTTTTGGAGGGTGTTTTGAAGATGCCAAGAGCAAGCTTGCATTGTGTTCAGTCATTCCCTTCAAGAGGGATTTTTGATGTGGCTTTCACCAATGAGCATTATTTACAGACCTGCTATCAACGAACTATTGATATGGCTGCTGCTCCAGAGTTGGTTGGCATGAAATTTGTTGCCTGTGTGCAGAGGGAAAGAAGAATCCCGGTGACAGTACATATGTACAACCCTTGGGTCACTGATGTGGAAATTCGTCTGTTTCTTTGTCGCTACTTTGATGATGTTCAAGGAGGTAGCAAGCTGAAGAATCAGTTTGGGACTTTCAATGGAAAGCGCAGGTTCTGGGTGCGGTTTGTGCCAGATGAATTAGGTATTGGTGGAAAGAAACACCCTCCACAGACTTTCGCCATTGGTGGAAATAGAGGTTTCCTATACTATGATGACATGCCTCTTTTTTGCCATAGTTGCAACCTGTTTGGTCACATTGCTGAAAATTGCCCAGGTGCCAGATGTCGAAATTGCGGTGAGGAGGATCATCTTGTTGCCCACTGTAGTAAACGTCGGACCTGTGATCTGTGTGGTTCTTCAAGTCATCTGTGCAGGATGTGTCCTTTGATGATGTTTCAGGGGCTTGATAGAGTGAAGCCTTCCTATGCTGATGTTGCAAAAAAAACATCTTCAGTTGCAGTTGAGCCATCTGTGAATGAGGAGGAGGTCTCTGATGAGGCATTGAACTCTATATTACCTCTTTTGTGTAAGAAATCTGCAGTTGGGGTCCCTGTCGGAGAGGTGTCTGATGCTCCTGTGGTGGTTCCTGTGGCTGAGAAGGTAGAGGAAGCCCAATCTCATCTTCAGGAGGTGGATCTTGCTACATCTAATATGATAGCTGCTTCAGATGTTCTTGAAGCCCTGTTGCCCAATTCTGTGGATGATACTGTTGCTGTTCCTGGGACAGATAATTTTTCCTTCACTGAGTCATCTTGTGATGCTGCTCCTGATGCTGTTCTTGGTGAAGGGGAGAACATTGATTGGTCTGCTGTTGTGTCCTCTAGTTCTGAGGAGGATATGGACACTGAAGGGAAAAAATCTGCCTCCAAGCGAAAAATAGATGCGGATTCTGATGGATGGGAGAGTCCTGATTTGAATCTTCCAGTAGTTAAGGGTGCAGATCCAGATACTACAAGTGATGCTGACTCTTTAATTTCAGAGTTTCCTTCTGTCTCTACTAAAGACGTTCCTTCTGACTCAAGCCAGTGTATAGGTGACTTTTCTGATGCCTCTTCTGTTGGTTATCTAGATAAAAGAGATGTGAACCAACTTGCTGAAGTTACTGGTTATGAGGCTGGCAAGGGGGAGCCTAGGAGGTCGGAACGTCACAGAGGCAGATTTAAAGGATCTCCTTTGAGTCCTAAGAAAAAGAAAGGAAAGAAGAAGTCCTGATGTTATTTCTTTTTTTGTTTTTCTTTAATTTATTTTTGTGATGTTTCTGACCATTTCTTCCCTTAATGTCAGGTGTATGACAACTATAGCAAGGAGAGCTGCAATTTTTAAATTATTATCTGTATGTTCTGCTAATATTTTTTGTTTGCAGGAATGTGGTCTCTCTGAACATCCTAAATGTGCTGACTGGGAATATGGTCCTAAAGTATGGTCTTGTTCTTCTGATAGGAATGGGGGGGTGGGAGTTTTGTTTAAGGGGTTTAGTTTTTCTATACTTAATGTAGTTCATATTGTCCCAGGTCGGGTACTTTTGGTTAGTTTTAGTTTTTGTGGGACTGTTTTTCGTTTGTTTAATGTATATGCTTCTCCAAATAGGGTAGAACGTTTGCTTAATTTTGAAACTTTAAAGTTTTTTCTGCCAGGTCGAGAGCCAACTTTTTTGGTTGGGGATTTTAATTGTATTATTAAGAATGGGGACAGAGAGGGTGGGAGTGATTGTAGGGTGGATAGCTCAGGGAAGTTTTTACTTGATTTGCTTAAATCTTTCGGTTTGAAGGATGCCTTCGGGTCTTTTTCTTTTTCAGGGGAGGGTTTTACTTTCTTTAGTTATAGTGGTGGGATAAAATCTCGAATTGATTTTTGTTTTTTATCTAAATTTTTATGTGTTGATAATTTTTCTTTAAAGCGGATGCCCTTTACGGATCATGCCCTTTTGATGTGTAAGGTGAATTGTGATTTGAAGATCAAGTATGGTAAGGGTGTTTTGAAACTGAATGTGGATTTGTTAGAAGATGAGAAGTTTAAGCATCAGTTTGTTTGGATGTATGAAAGGTGGCGTGAAAGAAAATGTGATTTTAGTAATGTGCTTATGTGGTGGGAATGGTTGAAGGTGGAAATAAAGAGGTTTTTTATTAAGAAAGGCTGTGAGAAAGCTAGAATGGAAAGGGAGTTGTATGATAAATGGTATCTGAGGTTGTTGTATTTGTATGAATTGAGAAATTGTGGTATTGATGTGCATGAGGAAATTGCTGAAGCAAGAAAGATAATTAAAAAGTGTATGCATGAAAAAGGAAAGAAAATTGTTTTTATGATAAGATTGGAGAAAATGGAAAAGGATGAGTCTTGTAGTAAATATTTTTTTAAGAAAGCTTTTGAAGGAAAGACTGGTTTTGTTAGTGTTTTTGATAAGGTTGAGTGTGAAGTTAATGGTATGGATGGTGTTTTGCGCAAAGTTCATGAGTTTTACAGTGAGCTGTATATAGAAAAAACAAGAGATGTTTTATTGGAAAATGAGTTGTTGGAAAACATTGAGATTAAGTTGGAAAAATATGATAACGATTTGTTAGAAAGGGATCTAAGTTTGGATGAGATTGCAGAGGTTGTTAGGAGTTTTAAGAATGGGAAGGTACCTGGTTGTGATGGTTTGCCTGTTGAATTTTATACTTGTTTTTGGAATTTGATTGGGGTTGATATGTTGGATGTTTGTAAGTTTGTTTTTAGAATGAATGTTTTGCCTGTTTCAATGAGGAAAGGTTTGATTGTTTTGTTATTTAAAAAGGGTGATAAGAGAGATTTGAGGAATTGGAGGCCGATTACGTTGTTGAATGTTGACTATAAGGTTATTGCAAAGGTGTTGGCAAATAGAATGCGTGGAGTGATTGGTAAGGTTGTGGGTGAAGAGCAAGTGTGTGCTGTTCCTGGGCGTCAGATTTCTGAAAGTTTGTTGTTACTACGTGATGTACTGTGGTATGTGAGGGAGAGGATGAGGTCTGTTGCTGTTGCTATTGTGGATTTTGAAAAAGCGTATGATAGGGTAGTGCATGATTTTATGTTTCATGTTTTAGAACGTTTAGGTTTTTCTGGTAAGATTATTGGATGGTTTAAATGTTTGTATAGTGATATTGTGAGTCAAGTTCAGGTGAATGGTTTTTTGACTGAGGAATTTTGTGTTAAATCTGGAGTGCGTCAAGGATGTCCTTTGTCTCCTGTGTTATTTGTATGTGTCATTGAGCCATTATTAACTAGTTTGAGGAAGGATAAATTAGTTAGAGGTGTGAGTGTTCCTGGTAGTAATGGAAGGTGTTTAAAAGTGATTGGGTATATGGATGATGTGAGTGTGGTATGTGAGACTCAGGCTGGTTTGAGGAGGGTGAAAACTTTAGTTGAATGTTTTTGTATGGCAAGTGGTTTCAGAGTTAATTGGAATAAGTGTAAAGTTAAAGTTTTTGGTAATGATAGGGAGATTGATTCTTGTAGATGGCCTGTGACTGAAGGTGCAATTGAGGTGTTGGGTGTGAAATTTGATGTGGATTTAAAAGGCTTGGAAAGTTGGGAGAATGTTTTTGATAAAGTGAGTAGAAAACTTCAGTTTTGGTCTTTAAGGACTTTATCTTTGGAAGGGAAAATGTTAGTTATTAAATCGGTTTTGATCCCTATTATGTTATATTTGGCGTTAGTTTTTCCGCCACCTGAGAGGATTTTTCGGAGAATTTTGAGAGTGTTGTTTTCTTTTTTCTGGAGTTCTGGTATGGAGCGTTTGAAAAGAGATGTTGTTGTTAAGAGTAAGAATGTTGGTGGTAAGGGTTTTCCAAATGTGGAGAGATTTTTGGCTGTGAAATATGTTAGTAGGTGTGTGGTTCTGAGTGGTAAGGATAGCATGGCTGGTTGTATGGTAAAGTATGCTTGTGGAAATGTTTTAAGACGATATGGTTTATTTGAGATTGATAGAAAGAAACCGGTATGTTTTGCTGTTCCGTGGTTTTATGTAAGGGTGGAATGTTGGATTAAAAAATATGGTTTGGAGAATGTTAGTAGGGAGATGTGGTGTGCAAACAGAATGGTGTTGAAAATGTTGGAGAAGAATGAAGGTCTTGAGTTGATTGGGGGTTTGAATGAAAATGAATGTGTGTTGGTATGGAAAAATGTGTGTAATAAGTATTTGATGAATAGGCAGAAAGATATTAGTTGGATGAGTGTGCATAAGTGTTTGCCAACAAGGGATTTTCAGAGAATGCGTCGTTTAGTGGCTTCAGAAGTGTGTCCTAGAGATGGTTGTTTTCAAAGCGAAAGTGTTATTCATTTGTTTTGGAATTGTGAGTATGCTAGGGATGTTTGGAGAAGTTTGAAAAGGATGATTAAGGGTTTGACTGGAGTGCAGTTTTTTACTTTTAATATGATGATGTATGCTTTGTGTGGAAGTGGTGTGGAAAAGGAGAAAGCAAGATTGATATGGTTGTTGGCATGTTGTGTGAAGGAGGTTTTGTGGGATGTGCGTAATATTTTGATTTTTAAGAAAGAGGTAGTTACTGTAGGTAATTGTGTGGGTATGATCCGTGGGAAGTTGTTTTTGTATTTTTCTTTTGATAGGAGGCGATATGGGGAATTAGATTCGGAAGGCATCTGGAAGACAAAGAAGTGGAAGGATTTGATTATTTAATTTTTTTTTTTTTTTCCTCCAGTTTGTTTTTGTCTGTATTTGAAATATGTTTAATTTTATTTTGTGTGATTATTTAAGTTTAATGTTTGCATTTTGTTTTTTGTTTTTTCTGATGACAAAAATTTGGGTCAATATTTCAGTTTTGTAACAAGAGATATTTTGTTTGCATTTGTTATTATGATTTTATTTTTGTATATATTCATATATGATTATTTTTCTAATAAAAGAATTACGAAACGTACGTCTGGGGTTTTGCTGTTTCTCTTGTTCAGGGAGGGATTGCCTGGTATTTCGGGGGTGGACTGTGCTGTGAAGTCAGGATCAGACTGATATGCTACAGGAAAGTTCTTCTCTGTGAAAGGCACATATTGAGCAAAAAGAGGCTGCTTCTAGGGTGGTAACTAGCCATAGAACAAGCTATTATGCTATTGTTTGTTTCCCAGGTTGAGCGCTTCTCTCTTTTTATTTATGCAGGTTATGACATTTAGGGAAGTCTCTCTAAGTGTGATGCGGGAATCCAGACGTGGACCCGTTGCTCAGTGTGCCTAGAGGGATATGGCTGCACCTCACTGACGAGGCCCACAAAAGGCCGAAACGTACGTCTGGGGTTTTGCTGTTTCTCTTGTTCAGGGAGGGATTGCCTGGTATTTCGAAGGCTGGACTGTGCTGTGAAGTCAGGATCAGACTGATATGCTACAGGAAAGTTCTTCTCTGTGAAAGGCACATATTGAGCAAAAAGAGGCTGCTTCTAGGGTGGTAACTAGCCATAGAACAAGCTATTATGCTATTGTTTGTTTCCCAGGTTGAGCGCTTCTCTCTTTTTATTTATGCAGGTTATGACATTTAGGGAAGTATCCCTAAGTGTGATGCGGGAATCCAGACGTGGACTCGTTGCTCAGTGTGCCTAGAGGGATATGGCTGCACCTCACTGACGAGGCCCACAAAAGGCCGAAATATACGTCTGGGGTTTTGCTGTTTCTCTTGTTCAGGGAGGGATTGCCTGGTATTTCAGGGTTGGAGTGTGCTGTGAAATCAGGATCAGACTGATATGCTACAGGAAAGTTCTTCTCTGTGAAAGGCACATATTGAGCAAAAAGAGGCTGCTTCTAGGGTGGTAACTAGCCATAGAACAAGCTATTATGCTATTGTTCGTTCCCAGGTTGAGCGCTTCTCTCTTTTTATTTTTGCAGGTTATGACATTTATGGAAGTCTCCCTAAGTGTGATGCGGGAATCCAGATGTGGACCCGTTGCTCAGTGTGCCTAGAGGGATATGGCTGCACCTCACTGACGAGGCCCACAAAAGGCCGAAACATACGTCTGGGGTTTTGCTGTTTCTCTTGTTCAGGGAGGGATTGCCTGGTATTTCGGGGCTGGACTGTGCTGTGAAGTCAGGATCAGACTGATATGCTACAGGAAAGTTCTTCTCTGTGAAAGGCACATATTGAGCAAAAAGAGGCTGCTTCTAGGGTGGTAACTAGCCATAGAACAAGCTATTATGCTATTGTTCGTTCCCAGGTTGAGCGCTTCTCTCTTTTTATTTTTGCAGGTTATGACATTTAGGGAAGTCTCCCTAAGTGTGATGCGGGAATCCAGACGTGGACCCGTTGCTCAGTGTGCCTAGAGGGATATGGCTGCACCTCACTGACGAGGCCCACAAAAGGCCGAAATATACGTCTGGGGTTTTGCTGTTTCTCTTGTTCAGGGAGGGATTGCCTGGTATTTCAGGGTTGGAGTGTGCTGTGAAATCAGGATCAGACTGATATGCTACAGGAAAGTTCTTCTCTGTGAAAGGCACATATTGAGCAAAAAGAGGCTGCTTCTAGGGTGGTAACTAGCCATAGAACAAGCTATTATGCTATTGTTCGTTCCCAGGTTGAGCGCTTCTCTCTTTTTATTTTTGCAGGTTATGACATTTAGGGAAGTCTCCCTAAGTGTGATGCGGGAATCCAGACGTGGACCCGTTGCTCAGTGTGCCTAGAGGGATATGGCTGCACCTCACTGACGAGGCCCACAAAAGGCCGAAACATACGTCTGGGGTTTTGCTGTTTCTCTTGTTCAGGGAGGGATTGCCTGGTATTTCGGGGCTGGACTGTGCTGTGAAGTCAGGATCAGACTGATATGCTACAGGAAAGTTCTTCTCTGTGAAAGGCACATATTGAGCAAAAAGAGGCTGCTTCTGGGGTGGTAACTAGCCATAGAACAAGCTATTATGCTATTGTTCGTTCCCAGGTTGAGCGCTTCTCTCTTTTTATTTATGTAGGTTATGACATTTAGGGAAGTCTCCCTAAGTGTGATGCGGGAATCCAGACGTGGACCCGTTGCTCAGTGTGCCTAGAGGGATATGGCTGCATCTCACTGACGAGGCCCACAAAAGGCCGAAATATACGTCTGGGGTTTTGCTGTTTCTCTTGTTCAGGGAGGGATTGCCTGGTATTTCGGAGCTGGACTGTGCTGTGAAGTCAGGATCAGACTGATATGCTACAGGAAAGTTCTTCTCTGTGAAAGGCACATATTGAGCAAAAAGAGGCTGCTTCTAGGGTGGTAACTAGCCATAGAACAAGCTATTATGCTATTGTTCGTTCCCAGGTTGAGCGCTTCTCTCTTTTTATTTATGCAGGTTATGACATTTAGGGAAGTCTCCCTAAGTGTGATGCGGGAATCCAGACGTGGAACCGTTGCTCAGTGTGCCTAGAGGGATATGGCTGCACCTCACTGACGAGGCCCACAAAAGGCCGAAACATACGTCTGGGGTTTTGCTGTTTCTCTTGTTCAGGGAGGGATTGCCTGGTATTTCGGGGCTGGACTGTGCTGTGAAGTCAGGATCAGACTGATATGCTACAGGAAAGTTCTTCTCTGTGAAAGGCACATATTGAGCAAAAAGAGGCTGCTTCTAGGGTGGTAACTAGCCATAGAACAAGCTATTATGCTATTGTTCGTTCCCAGGTTGAGCGCTTCTCTCTTTTTATTTATGCAGGTTATGACATTTAGGGAAGTCTCCCTAAGTGTGATGCGGGAATCCAGACGTGGACCCGTTGCTCAGTGTGCCTAGAGGGATATGGCTGCACCTCACTGACGAGGCCCACAAAAGGCCGAAACGTACGTCTGGGGTTTTGCTGTTTCTCTTGTCCAGGGAGGGATTGCCTGGTATTTCGGGGCTGGACTGTGCTGTGAAGTCAGGATCAGACTGATATGCTACAGGAAAGTTCTTCTCTGTGAAAGGCACATATTGAGCAAAAAGAGGCTGCTTCTAGGGTGGTAACTAGCCATAGAACAAGCTACTATGCTATTGTTCGTTCCCAGGTTGAGCGCTTCTCTCTTTTTATTTATGCAGGTTATGACATTTAGGGAAGTCTCCCTAAGTGTGATGCGGGAATCCAGACGTGGACCCATTGCTCAGTGTGCCTAGAGGGATATGGCTGCACCTCACTGACGAGGCCCACAAAAGGCCGAAACGTACGTCTGGGGTTTTGCTGTTTCTCTTGTTCAGGGAGGGATTGCCTGGTATTTCGGGGCTGGACTGTGCTGTGAAGTCAGGATCAGACTGATATGCTACAGGAAAGTTCTTCTCTGTGAAAGGCACATATTGAGCAAAAAGAGGCTGCTTCTAGGGTGGTAACTAGCCATAGAACAAGCTATTATGCTATTGTTCGTTCCCAGGTTGAGCGCTTCTCTCTTTTTATTTATGCAGGTTATGACATTTAGGGAAGTCTCCCTAAGTGTGATGCGGGAATCCAGACGTGGACCCGTTGTTCAGTGTGCCTAGAGGGATATGGCTGCACCTCACTGACGAGGCCCACAAAAGGCCGAAACATATGTCTGGGGTTTTGCTGTTTCTCTTGTTCAGGGAGGGATTGCCTGGTATTTCGGGGCTGGACTGTGCTGTGAAGTCAGGATCAGACTGATATGCTACAGGAAAGTTTTTCTCTGTGAAAGGCACATATTGAGCAAAAAGAGGCTGCTTCTAGGGTGGTAACTAGCCATAGAACAAGCTATTATGCTATTGTTCGTTCCCAGGTTGAGCGCTTCTCTCTTTATTTATGCAGGTTATGACATTCAGGGAAGTCTCCCTAAGTGTGATGCGGGAATCCAAACGTGGACCCGTTGCTCAGTGTGCCTAGAGGGATATGGCTGCACCTCACTGACGAGGCCCACAAAAGGCCGAAACGTACGTCTGGGGTTTTGCTGTTTCTCTTGTTCAGGGAGGGATTGCCTGGTATTTCGGGGCTGGACTGTGCTGTGAAGTCACGATCAGACTGATATGCTACAGGAAAGTTCTTCTCTGTGAAAGGCACATATTGAGCAAAAAGAGGCTGCTTCTAGGGTGGTAACTACCCATAGAACAAGCTATTATGCTATTGTTCGTTCCCAGGTTGAGCGCTTCTCTCTTTTTATTTAGCTTGGTAATTATGTAGTAACTTTGGAAAGGTTGATGAAATGCTGGAAATACCCCACTTTTATATAACTTTTTCCATGGGAAGTCTGAAGTTAAACGGGTCCAGTAGATAAGATGTAGGCACCGGTGCTGATGGTGCCCAGGGTTGATCCACAATCAGAGAGCAAAAGTTCAGAGCTAATGTCAAGCCAGAGGTTAAGTTCCATCAGAGCAACAAGCACAGGAAGTGGAAACCAAAAGGTGAGTCAAAGGTCAGGGAGTTCATAGTTACTAAATTAAAAAGTGCAGGCAGGTAACAGAACACAGTAAAAACATGGAAAACCATGGAGGATTACTGGGATCAACAGTCTGCCACCTCAGTACCAAAATTAATATGAACTGGAGGCTGTGGGGATTTATAGACCAAGACAGAGGGGTCAATTTATTAAAGTCATATGCTGTCCTTATTCAGCATTGCACAAGCAGTTCTAGTGAACTGCTTGTGCAATACCGTCCCCTGCAGATTTGCGGCCGCTAGCAGGGGGTGTCAATCAGCCCGATCATATAAGATGGGGCGGATTGCTGTACGCAGCTTAAGAGGTGGCATATGAGTTAAGGAGCAGTGGTTATAGACCGCTGCTTCTTAACTCCTGTTTCCGTGAGCCTGAAGGCTCACGTGGAAACAGGGTGAATTGGCCCAATTCGGCCAATAATAAATTGACCCCAGAATGTCAACTTTATGCAAATGCATATGCGTGAACATGTGTACCAAATTTGGCTTAAATTCTTGAATTATCTTACATTTGCGTGAACAGAATGATGCAACAGAGTGCAGAAGCAAAACCACACATGCCGATAAGGTTGGTGTGAGAGTTACCACTAATGTCTGGCTACATAGGGGCCGATAGGAAGCACATATAACCAACAAATCTGACAGCATAGACCTTCCATACTTCACCTCCAGTAATTACCAATCATGGGGTATACTGGGAGTTGTGTGGTCCTCCCATACACCCCAGGATTAATAAGCAGCTTCCATAGGGATATAGTAAGACCTGTGGTGGGACACGATACCCCTCTTTAATGATACAATTTCCTAAGTGTCTTGTGTCTACTTCATAAACCACTTTATTGGAGTATTGGGAGGTGGTTATGCATTTCTTTGACCTGTCACCTTTCTCATATTTTTGTTGGATCTGTGTGCTTAGTGGAGTGCCTAAAGATATAGGGGTCAATTTATGAAGCAAAGATATTATGAAGCCTGAAGCGGCCGACAGCGTATGCTGTCGGCATTTATCGATGTGCGGTAGACATTATATGCTACATCGTATCATGTCCATTCGCACAATAATAAATTGACCCCATTGTGTGGTCCATAAGGGTATAGTGAAGGTACATGGTCTTTCCATGTGTAGCTTATTTTTTAAAAGTCTAGTGAGGATCCATAGTACTTATATATTGCCTTTCTTACTATTATATATCACAGGGTCTAGTTAGGGGTACATAGAGATTACACAAATGTCAAGCTGAATCCCTGTGGTCACATTGTGCTGTCATGTGTGTTCTTTATTATATTACTTGGGGTTTTAATAGCATATCAACAAGAAATCAGAGTCCCCATTGCGAGCGGTTCCTAAATAGCTCTCTGTTGGCTTATTAGACGTCTGAGGTCTACTAAAACAGTCAGATGTTTAGTAGGTTTCCTAGTGTCTAGTGGTTTCCCTATATATCTCTTCTCCTCCAAGGTCTCTGGGACTAATATGGGTTAAATGAGTATCCTTATTGTAACATATAAACATTTTCCTACATCAGGCTTGGAGAAGAGAAGAAGCAATATCTAGGTGGGCAAGGTGGTAGAAGCAACCTACTATAATTTAAGGGGTACATGGAGAGTCTGTGCACCCCCATTAGAAAACAAAATGAGAGTATTCTCAGACTCCATAAGCATGTACTGCTCTCATTAGGATACCAGAGACATTTGGAAGTACCCAACAAAAAAAAATCAATTAAACCGTAAGACTATTTTGGTTAAGAGAAAAAAGAAAAAATGTATTCAATCATCTCCTTCATTAGAAAAAGTGTAAGCTAATATTTCAAGTGCTGCAGGGCAATAACACCAGCTGTTATCTGCCATTCATCTCTTTAGATTGGAATTAAATAGTTTATACTTCAGCAAGACTGCTCATGAATTGTTCAACTCATCCCCAGGGAGGAAAATAACTGCAGAATTAGAAGATACATACATAGAATAATAATACCATGTATATAATCAATCCTGTGTTTAAAAATATGTGATTTGCTCAATGTTTTATTAAATTTTATTAAATATTAAGGATTTTAGAATTTAAAAGGTAATTAGTTTGACATCACATTTTCTAAACACTATTGTTTGTTTGTTTTTTAATTTGCACAAATTGAACCTTAGTGTATTATCTACTTATTCAACAAAGCAATTAAATAAATATATTTGACTAAACATGACACTTTAGGGACTTGCCCCCAATAGTCCATAAAATGTTGCAAAATAATATTAGCACTGAATTTGGGCAACAACTGTCAGATGTATTTCCTAAAAGGAATATTCCAGTATTTATTATACTTGACCTAGACCATTTTTATCCAAGTTGCATCATATAGAAACATCTGAGTATTTCGACAACTACGAAGAACAAAGACCATGTACTAAATTAACAAATTGAAATATATATATATATATATATTATTGTTTTCATTTTTGGTTTTAATTACAGTTTGATAAGCTGTAAAGCCAACACAAACATCACTTTGGACTGTCATCATCCATCAATGGAACAAACAAACTCGAAGGAAAAATGCAATATTCTGTAATAAACTGTAAGTTAACTATTAAGAAAGAAAGCTATGTTTGCCTTACTTGAATTAGAATGTAATTGATAAAGTCTTATTATTGCTAAATCGTTCTGTAGAAAAATGAAAATACATGATTTATAGTTTTTCATAATATGCTGCAAATTATGGAAGCTAAGGTATGGTTTGCCTTTTGAAAACTTTAGTTATATAACAAACAAAATACTATGATACCTAGCCATATTAACTAATCCTTGGTTTACATGAACAACATATTTTTTGAAATAATTAGTATTTTTTGTATCTTGTACGCATCTATTCGATAGAATTTATATTACCCCATAATTCCATTGGTCTTTCTATCTCTATCTACCATAAAACAAACCAACAAATAATAATTTATAAGTAACCCAGTGCATAAATCACTGAAAAATTACTTCTGAAATTCAATCTTGGAAACTTTGGTAAATAGAATAGACATCAAATGATTTATTATTATTAGAATTATTATCACCGTCATCATATGAAAATCATTTGAAAACAGTTGCATTTTCAGAAATATCTGTTTTTTTATGAAGGAATAATCATTATGGGCAATATTTGTGCTCCACTGAGTAATACCAGTAATACTGAGTAATACCAGAACACGCTAATGTGTGCTGGTATTGCAAGTTGACAGCAATGAGAACGCAGTATCGAGAGCACGCTTCTATAGGCTCCAATTGGAGCCTTGTTCTCATGCCGTGACACACATGCGATTGCAGTAAAGTGTAAATATATATGTATATGACTATATACATATATATTTATGTGTTAATATGTGTATATAAACATATTAACACAAAAATATATATGTATATAAGCATATACATATACTGTATATTTACAGGGAACACACAATTCCCATAGACAGTAATGTAAAGGCACTTTTCAGTGTCGTTTTTTTTCTAACACCCTACAGCCGCCGACTTTAGCCCCAAAAACTGCTAAGTGCTGGGTGTTTTTTTTTTTTTTTTTTTTTTTTAACATTTAAAAAAAAAAGAATAAGAAAACTGACACTTACGTTTGGGGGCATTTGAAGCACATTTATAAAATTAAGCAGAGATCAAATCTTTGGTTAACTTTATAAGTGCTAATTGCTACCGCAAGTTTACAGTAGCAATAACCAGCCACTTGTAATATCTGGTTATTTATCGCACTCCTGCAAACAGGCACATTTTTCTGTTTGTGAGAGCGTGATAAATTAACCCTATATAATCTTAAAAAAAACAGAAAACAACCATCTAAATATTTTCGCTAAAAACTGCTAAAGCAAACTTGTAACTATAGATCTGACATAGGTGTACATTTTTGTATACAAAAAACAGCAATATGTGGTAGACTCCTACACACTGACTAGAAAAATCAGGAAATTCTTTAAATAGAATTTTAACTTAGAGCAATGCCCTACAAAAGGCCCTTTTAAGGGCTATTGGTAGTTTAGTATTAGATTAGGGGGTGTTTTTATTTGGGGGGAGCTTTTTTATTTTCATAGGGATTAGGTTTAATTTTTAATTTTTGAAAATTTGGTTTATTATTTTATGTAATGTTAGACTTTTTTTTATTTTTTTGTAATTTTAGTTTAATTTAAACTTAGTTTTTTTATTTTTAAAGTAATGTTAGGTTTTTATTTTAATTGTAATTAAGGATTATTTTAATTTATGCAATGAGGTTAATTTAGGGGGTTTTAGGTTAGGGGGCTTAGTGATTAGTTATTTGCGTCATGGGGTTTGGCGGTTTAGGGGTTAATAGATTTATTAGGTTAATTGCGATGTGGGTTAATGGCAGTTTAGGGGTTAAAAGATTTATTAAGTTAATTGCAATGTGGGTTAATGGCGGTTTAGGGGTTAATAGATTAAATAGATACTTTGTGATATGGGAACATGACGGTATGGGGTTAATAGTTTTAATAGCTCATTTGCATTGTGGGACTTGGCGGATTAGGGTTTAAAAGGTTTTTTATAAGTTGCGATGTGGGGGGGATGGCGGATAGAGGATTTTTGACGTGTCGGGTTAAATTTCAATGGGAAAAATGTCTCAAAGAGCAACTTTTTCCTGTTTTACACCTAGTTGAGCTGTTATTTTTTGTTACAGTATCTGCAGCCTCCGACAGTGTAGTAACGGTTTTGCGCTGGCATTGGAAACCGGGTATTATTTAAAGATTAGCAGCTTCTGATACTTTGTATGGGACACAATAATGTTTTCAGCAGCCAGATTCCGGTTGCCGAAATTTAGTTATAATGGGCGCACGCAAACCAAATTACGGCTCAATGGATATGAGCTCTTAGCTGGTAAGACAAATTGTATACAAAAGGAGAAAATTCAGGACTGTTACTACTCTCACTAAAAGTGGGCATCCTGCAAAAATCACTCCAAGAGTTCAATGGGCAATCCGGAAACAGGTTGAGAAAGAACCCAAAAATAATAACAAAAGATCTCTAGTAAACTCTACAATCCATGCATAAGAGAAGATAGCGTTTGTCTATAATTGTGACTTAGATGAAGATTAGACCACATTCTATGAGTAATCAATGCAGAAATCCAAGTAATTACAAATAGTGCACAAACTTTCTCTTGCAGCTGTACATGGCATACCCTAGTGCACTGGTACATTGGTCATAGATATAGTAACCCTACTGAGTTCACACAAATAATCAAATAGAGGATGCAATAGGACATTTTCAAAACACAGGTTCTGTAACCAAGCATTGCTGCCTTATATTTGTGATTTGTACTATATATTTGATATAAACAGTCTGTGGCTTTTTAATATATATAGTTTTCTTAACTACATTACTTTTCCTGAATCTTTAATTTATTTTCCTTACAGGAACACATATGAAATGAAAAAAGTAAATTATACCATAACAACAGACTTTATTCTTATTGGACTCTCTGATCATCCTGAGCTTTATCTTTTTCTTTTCATTGTCTTCTTACTAATTTATACAATTAGTATCATTGGAAATGTCTGTATAATTATTGCATACAAACTGAGTCATAATCTCCAAACTCCTATGTACTTCCACCTTACCAACCTCTCAATCTTAGAGATTTTTTACATTTCATCCACTGTTCCAAAAATGCTATCAAATTTAGTGATGGAGAATGAAACTATCTCTTTCCAAGGATGTGCAATACAAATGTTTTCTTTTTTGCTTTTTGGTAGTACTGAATGCTATATGCTCGCGGCTATGGCTTACGATCGGTATAATGCCATATGCAATCCCCTCTTATATAATATCATTATGAACAGAGGAATGTGCATAAAGCTTATAGCTGGCTCATACATCATTGGTTTAGTGAATGCCCTAACACACACTACTCTAACCTTCACTTCCTCCTTTTGCGGAGCAAAGAAAATTGACCACTTTTTTTGTGACATTCCACCTTTAATAAAACTGTTGTGTACAGACACCTGGATTAATGAAATGGTTGTTTTTTTCATAAGTGGGGCTGTTGTTGTTGGTTCATGTTTGCTAGTAATGATCTCTTACATAAATATAATTAAAACTATATTAACCATCCAATCAACATCAGGGAGGAAGAAAGCATTCTCAACTTGCTCTTCTCACTTTACAGTTGTCACAATATTTTTTGGTTCTGCTATTTTCATGTATATGAGACCTAAATCAAGTTACGCAATGGATCAAGACAGATTGATTGCGGTTATGTACGCTGTTATTGCACCATTATTAAATCCTTTTATATACAGTCTCAGAAACAGCGATATGAAAACTGCTTTCAGAAATATAGTTCATCGATATATAGTAAACACAAAGCATGTATAAGAATCTTAAGGACCACTCAATGCAAAATAATTACATTAATAAAAAGTACACAATAAAAAGACAATGCAATAACAATTACTCTGAATTTCAAATAAGCAGTAGATTTTTTTCTGACAAGTTAATTTTTTCTCCCATTTTCCAGCCCCCTGTATCATGTGACAGACATCAGCCAATTACAGACTAGTATACATATACTCTGTGAGCTTGTGTACATGCTTAGTAGGATCTTGTTCCCCAGAAAGTGTGCATATAAAAAGACTGTGCAAAATTTGATAATGAAAGTAAATTGGAAAGTGTCTTAAAACTGCATTCTCTATCTAAATAATGAAAGTTTATTTTGACTTGATTGTCCCTTTAAGTGTTTTTCATTATAGTAACTGATGAAATGTATATAATCACTTGAAACATGTTTATTCTTATTTTTCCTATCACCCTCTACATTTATTGATTTGTAACATAAAACAGACATAAAGAATACAAGAAAATAGCTTTTAGGTTCTCCTGGTCTCAATGAAAACCTGAGATCAGTATAGATCTGCCATAAGAAACTTCCATTTCTGCTCTGGAGAACCTGTATTTAACGGTATGGCTCTTTTGTTGTTTAATACATGCTTGGGTGATCAATTTTAACAGAATATCTGCAGTTCTAAAACTGATTAAAACATACTGGAGAAGCAAAGAACAGTTTTTGTTATACAGTTTGTGATATTAAGCTTGTAAATAAGAAAAAGCTTTATTTAAAAAAAAAAAAAGAAAGAGACTAGGATATTGTCAGAAAAAAAAAATATTGATTAATTGTTTTGGGAAATTGCTTTTGTAGATCCTGATACCTATGTATTCAACTGGGCCCTATTCTTTTTAGCAAACAGGCAGCATTCAAATTAACTTTATGAGGGTTTTCTTCAAATTAAAAAAACTTATAGAAGAAGAAAGATATAATCTAATATAATCTAATATAATATAATCTATATAATCCAAAGAATAAAGGTGCATAAAATGAACATTTTTCCAAGAACAAAAATAAATAAATCTTGTTTTCTGTTCCTTGAAGTGATAGTAAATAATTCATTTTTTTGTAAACTGCTATATTAAAGGGACAGTCTACACCAGAATTTTTATTGTTTAAAAAGATAGATAATCCCTTTATTACTTATTCCCTAGTTTAGCACAACCAACACAGTTATATAAATACACTTTTTAACTCTGTGATTACTTTGTATCTAAGCCTCTGCAAACTGCCCCCTTATTTCAGTTTTTTTGACAGACATCCATTTTAGCCATTTAGAGCTGGCTCACCTCCATGTGCGTGAGCTCAATGTTATCTATATGAAACACATAAACTAACACCCTCTAGTGGTGAAAAACTATCAAAATGCCCTGAGAGAAGAGGCGGCCTTCATGGGCTTAGAAATTAGCATATGAACCTCCTAGGTTTAGTTTACAACTAAGAATACCAAGAGAACAAAGCAAAATTAGTGATAAAAGTAAATTGAAAAATTGTTTTAAATTATTCTCTATCTGAATCATGAAAGTTTATTTTGGACTAGACTTTCCCTTTAAAGGGACACTGAACCCAATTTTTTTCTTTCGTGATTCAGATAGAGCATGACATTTTAAGCAACTTTCTAATTTAATTTTAGATGCCGGCCCATTTATGGTGAACAACCTGGGTTGTTCTTTCTGATTGGTGGATACAGTCATCCATCAATAAAAAAGTGCTATCCAGAGTTCTGAACCAAAAAAAAAAAGCTTAGATGTCTTATTTTCCAAATAAAGATAGAAAGAGAATGAAGAAAATTTGATAATAGGAGTAAATTAGAAAGTTGCTTAAAATTGAATGCTCTATCTGAATCACGAAAGAAAAAAATTGGGTTCAGTGTCCCTTTAACTTTTAATATTTTGTTAATATGTTATAACATTTTTTTTTTTAAGTTACAGAATATTGATCTTCCTTCCGTCCCCTTCCATTACCTTTTCTGTAGTGCTGTGACGTAGATAATGGTACCATACTTTCTTTATGTAGTAGGTAATGTGAGCTAATTAGATAATTAAAACTAATGTGTATGTGCACACCTTCTACGCAGCCAAAATATTTGCATTCTTCTCAAAGCAATTGGGTGATAGAGGGCATGAGTCACTTTACTAAGTCAAGCTACCATGAAATGAAAAAAGGAGCCGTGCAGCAACAATCCTAATTAGGTGAGCGCTATAAATGTCCTCCAAAGAAAAAAATAGAAAATTGAAGGGGCAGGCAGGGTATTAAAAAGTAACTAATGTTGAAATATATATTTAAAACATGTATTCACATTTTAATGGAAAAAGTTCAGATAGATATACGAATCATGAAAGACAGATTCATTATTTATTAAGCAAAATTATAAACTTTACTGTCACTCTAAATATTATAAGACAGTTCTTAGTTACGTCATACGTCAAGTTGCTTCAATCTCATTCTCACTAAGGACAAGATATCGAGTATCATGCTAACTGTAGCACACAAGCAATATATGGTATTTCTCAGCTACCTTGCATTCCTATTGGCTGAAAATTTCAAATCAGCCAATAGGATGAGAGCTGCTTAAACCCTATTGGCTGATTTGAACAGCCAATTAGATTTAAGCAGCTCTCATCCTATTGACTGATTTGAAAATGTCAGCCAATAGGAATGCAAGGTACGCCAAATATAAAAGACATCAATGGGGATTGCGTTATAGCGATCGCCATTCTGCAATCACAGGTGTTAGTTATTTTCTAACACTATCTCTCCATTGATGTCTATGTGGGAAAACGTGCACGAGCACGTCAAGTCAGGCCTTGGCTTTTGTGTGGTAAGGAGTTTATCGCATCCAGTGGCGTCACTAGGGTTGGTGTCACCCGGTGCGGTAAGTCATGGTGTCACCCCCCCCCAGAAAGCAGACACACACAAAAACACAGGCAAACACACATACAAACACTCAGACACACTTAAAAACATACTCAGATGCACACACAAACACTCGGAAACACACTCAGACACAAACATAAAAACACACACACAAAAACACTGAGACACACAAAAACTCAGACACACACATACAAAATATGTAAACTGCACTGCATTAATTAGAAAGCTCATGCCTAGAGCTGCTCCCTGGCTCAGCAGAACATCAAATGAAAGATAAACAGAGCACTCTAAAATAAATCACTGAAGAAAAGGTTTAGGCACGCAAACTATGAAAATTCTGCTCTCTGACTCTGTTCCAAGTCTGTCAGTGCACAGCCCTGGGCCGCATGTCACTGAGCAGTGAGCACAGATAAGCAGGCAGATTTAGGCTAGCAACGCAACTTTGCAAGCCCCACGGCACACCCACAACATTCATAGTGAAATTGGGCAGGGGAGGAGCAAAGTACAAACAAGCAAAAGCAGCCGGGAAAACTATTTGTTGAAATTGCAGCACTGGCTCAAGGGGCAAAAAAATTGTGTGTCTACAACTTCCCCAGTCCCACTAATGTTCACAAATGCCAGCCTCTAATAAAATAATCTATGCATCTCAACATTGTATTTCTTTGAATTTCAATAAAATTTAAAAAAAAAAAAAAAAAAAAAAATTTTTTTTTTTTTGGTGTCACCCCCTGGAGGGTGTCACCCGGGTGCGGCCCGCCCCCCCCAGTGACGCCACTGATCGCATCATATCGCACAACAAAATAAGGTTTTTTTTGTAACTTGTAATGGCAGCGCTGTGGAAAGTTCAATACCGCTAAATTTTTTGCGTTATTTACGCATGGGTTTAACGCACAACTTGTAATCTTCATAATAGTGAGGTAAGATAAAGGAATAAGAGCCATAAAAGGAGCAGGGGGAAAGATGTGATGAAGTAAAAACTAGACCCAAAAAAACAAGGTGGGATCTTGTGGACTCTCACCACCATAAAACAAATTAATTTATCAGGTAAGCATAAATTATGTTTTCCTTCATACAGGTTGTGAGAATCCACAATCCATTACTCTTGGGAACTTTTATCCAAGCTGTGGAGTCCACGAGTAACAACATAAAGAGAAGGATATAAAAAATATATTTTTTCACTTTGAAATTAAATCCACAACCCGAATAATATTACTTTTTTTTTTATTTTAAATGCACTTAAATAAAACAGGCGAAAAAATATAGCTGCCTGAAGAACCTTTCTACCAAAGGCGGATTCAGAATAAGCAAAAACGTAAAAAATTGTAGATTTTTTATAAAAGTATGCAAAGAAGACCAAGTAGCTGCCTTGCAAATCTGATCAACTGAAGCCTCATTCTTGAAAGCACAAGAAGTGGCAACTGACCAAATAGAAAAGCAGTAATCCGCTGTGGTGGAGGCTGACCTGCCTCCAAGTAAGCTTTGTGAATCAAAAGTTTCAACCAAGAGGCCAAAGAAACCCTTCCTAGGGCCAGAAAAAAAGAATGAACAAACTAGAAGTTTGTCTAAAGTCCTTAGTAGCATCAATGTAATAATGCAATGCCCTAACAACATCAAAATAATGCAAAGATCTCTCTGAAGCATTTTTAGGATTAGGACACAAAACAGAACAACAATCTCTCTGCTAAAGTTTTCTGTAGAAACAACCTTAGACAAAAAAATCAAATGAGGTCCATAAAACAGCCTTATCCTGATGAAAAAAAACAAATAAGGAGGATTACAAGAAAGAGCAGATAACTCAAAAACTCTTGTAGCCTGAAGAAATTGCCAAAAGAAATAACACTTTCCAAGAAAGTAGTTTAATGTCCTATATCATGTTTAGGTTTAAAAGGAGGAACCTGTAAAACCCTTAACACCAAGTTAACATTCCATGGAGGAGAAATGTTACTTGATTACTGGTTTAATACGGACCAGAGCCTGAACCAAACTATGAATATTAGGAATATTAGCAATCTTTCTGTAATACAAAACTGAAAGAGCAGAAATTTGCCCTTTCAGAGAACTGGCAGATAGGCAAAATCCTACAAATTCTTAAAAAATGCCAGGAAAAACAATGATCTATATACCAAGAAAACTAAATTTATGTAAAAACGTACCTGATGCATTTCTTTCAAGGTGGCGAGAGTCCACAAGCTGAGATGTATGGGATATACATTCATACTAGGAGGAAGCAAAGTTTCCCAAACCTCGAAGCTTATAAATACCACAACACACATACCTTAGCTTTACAAATAGTGAGGTGTTTAAGAAGTAAAAGCCAAGAAATTAAAAGTATGCTTACCTGATACATTATTTTCTTTCCTGGAAGGAAGAGTCCACAAATTCATTCAAATTCAAAGACACCCTAGCCAAAGCATTAAGTATCCCTCCCACTTCCCATACTCCCCCAGTCATTCAGCCGAGGAAATTAGAAAAAGTAAGAAAGACACTAGGGGTATAGAGGTGCCTGAAGACAAGGAAAAAATGCCACCTTAAAATAACTGGGTGGGTTCATGGACTCTCTCTGCCAGGAAAGAAAATAATTTATCTTGTAAGTTGTAAGCATCAAACTTGTAGAATTTTTTAGAATGTAAAGAGGACCAAGTAGCCATCTTACAGATTTGTTCTATAGAAGCTTCATTCTTAAAAGCCACTCCTCAGCCAAAAATAAAGATTTTAAACAAGGAGGAAAATTGTCTAAAATCCTTGGTTGCATAAAGATAGAATTTTAAAGCACGCACTACAACCAGATTGTGCAACAAATGCTCCTTCTGATAGGAAGGGTTAGGACAAAATGAAGGAACTAGAATTTCCTGATTGATATTGCGGTCAGAGACAACCTTAGTTAAAAAACCTAACGTGGTACGTAAAACAGCATTATCCACATAAAAAACAAGATAAGGGGATCACACTTTAAAGCAAATAGCTCAGAAACTCTGCGAGCAGAAGAAAAAAACAACAAAAATAAAACTTTCCAAGACAAAAGTTTAATGTCAACAGAATGCATAGGCACAAGGAACCTTTTGAATAACACAAAGAACAAGGTTAAAGCTCCAAGAAAGAGCAACAGGTTTAAACACAGGCCTGATTCGAACCAGTGCATGAACAAAGCACTTAACATCAGAAAGATTAGCTAATTTCTTTGTGCAGCAGAACAGAGAATGCAGAGATCTGACCCTCGATAGAGCCAGGTATGTACGCCACACCTTGTGATAAATACGAAGAGTAACTGGTTGACGAGCCTGGATCAGAGTATCAATGACTCTTTCAGAAAAACCTCTCTTGGATAGCACTAAGTGTTCAATCTCCATGCAGTCAGCCTCAGAAAATCTAGATTTTGATGAAGGAACGGACCTTGAATCAGAAGGTCCGCTCGAAGAGGCAGCCTCCACGGAGGAGATAACCCGAGGAAGGAGAACAAACGGAGGAAACAGATAAATAAGTTTGAACCTCCATGGAGCTACTAATGCATCCACCAACACAGCCTGAGGATCTCTCAATCTCAACCCGTATCTGGGCAGTTTGGTATTGAGACAAGATGCCATTAGGTCTATCTACGGAACTTCCCACCTGAGGGTAATCTCGGAGAACACCTCGGGATGAAGAGACCACTCCCCGGGGTTGAAAGGACTGTCTTCTGAGGAAGTCTGCTTTCCAATTGTCTACTGAAGGATGCAATAGACTTCATTCATCACCAGGGAACTCCTCGTTCCCCCTTGATTTGATGTAGGCAACCGATGTTATGTTGTCTGATTGGAATCTGATAAACTGGACAGATTGAAGTTGAGGCCACCCCATTAGAGCACTGAAAATAGCTCTCAATTCCAGAATATTGATTGGAAGAGGGACGGTTCCAGCGACCAGGTTCCCTGAGCTGTCAAAGGACCCCAGACCACAACCCAGCCAAGGAGACTGGCATCTGTAGTCACTATCTCCCAGGATGGTCTCAAAAAGCACATTACTTGAGAAAGATGGTCCTGACAAAGTTACCAAGAGAGAGAATCTCTTGTCTGGCCGTTTAGAAGAATCGTCTGAGATAGGTCAGAATGATCCCTGTTCCATTGTCTGAGCATACATAGTTGTAAAAGTCTCAGATGAAAGCGGGCAAAAGGAATAATACCCATGGAAGCCACCATTAGACCCACCGCTTCCATGCATTGAGCCGCTGATGGACAAACATTTGACTGAAGAGATTGGCAGACCAACCAAAGTTTGGTTCCACGTTGACCTGTCAAAAATATCTGCATCAGGGATGAATCGATAATAGTTCCTAGAAAGCACACCCTGGTGTTGGGGATTAGCAAACTTTTGCTTAGATTTACCTTCCACCTGTGCTACCAAAGAAGACACAGAAGAGCATCCGTGTGAGATCTTGCTAACTATAAAGATGGAGCCTGAACCAAGATATCGTACAGGTGAGGTGCCACTGGGATTCATCACGTCCTGGCCACTGCAAGAAAAGCCCTAAGACCTTCGTGAAGATCCTTGGAGCAGTAGATAGGCCAAAGGGCAGAGCTACAAACTGGAAATGTTTGTCCAGAAAAGCAAAATGAAGGAATTGAAAGTGATCCCTGTGGATCGGCACTTTTTGTCCTGAGGGATGAAGGCACCCTTTCCTCTGGTCACGTGGAGATAATAGAATTCAGGCCTGGACCAAACAACATCTTCCCCTTAAAGGGCAAAGAAAGGAGCCTGGACTTAAATACCATATCTGCAGACCAAAATTTCAGACAAAGAGCTCTCTGTGAAAGGACTGCATCTTTCTGTCCATAGGGTCTCTAAAGGAGGTACTATCCTCAAGAGGAATAGACATACATTTAGCCAGCGTGGAGATAGCTCTATCCACCTTGGGAATGGAACTCCACAACTCCAAATGAGAGTCAGGTGCAGGAAACATTCTCTTAAAATTAGCAGAAGGAGAGAACGGAATACTCGGTTTCTCCCATTCCTTGGAAATGATATCCGCCATACAGGCTGGGACTGGGAAAACTTCCTGAGACCTGGGAGAGATATCATAAACCATATCTAGTTTAGGAATCTTCAGAAAGCTTAGGTTCTGGAACCTCCAAAGTAGATAACACCTCCTTGTGTAGAAAACGAAGGTGCTCGTGCTTAAATCTGAATACAATCTCCTCAGGTTCTGCTGGCTGCTCCTCAGCAGAATCAGATTCAGAGAGTTCATTATCAGAAGCTACTGAGGCCTGTTCATCCTCAGACTGCTGCGATAGCAAGGCAGCCACTACAGGTGCACTAACCTGATCTGAGGAAATATGTTTGACCTTTCTCTTCCCTGCAACAGGAAAAGAGCTCAGCACAGCAGAAACAGCCAATTGTAATTGCGCTGCAAAGTCCACTGGCAAATAAATACCCCCAGATTAAGACGGAGTATTAAAAGAGGGCACTGCTGGTGCCCATTGGGACGGGGACTGAGGGAAAATAATTGGCATATCCTGGACTACAGAGCCCTGAGAGGTGGAGGGCTCTGATGGGTGAACCCTGCTAGACACTGTAGTCTGAGACTTAGGTGCCTTCTTGGCTTGCAAGACAGATTGCAAACATAGAGAACAAAACCATTTGTTCCTCACAATATAAATATGTCACTTGGAATTAAAGTAGAAGAGTCCTCCCTAACTAATTCCAAATCCAGCTCCATCTTGGAATGAACAAAAACCAACAAGAAAACAAAAAGATAATTTATGTAAGAACTTACCAGATAAATTCATTTCATTCATGGTGGTGAGAGTCTACGAGTTGTTACTGAGGCCAGGAGGAGGCAAAGTTTCCCAAACCTCAAAATCTATAAATAAACCCACCCACCTCACTCATATCTCAGTTTATCACATAGCCAAGAGGTGAGGTGTAAAAAGGAGTAAAAAAGCCATAAAAGAGGAACAGGAAAAAAGATGTGCTCTTAAAAAATAATGCACAATAGGGATAGAACCTTGTGTACTCTTGCCACCATGAAATAAATTAATTTATCAGGAAAGTTCTTACATAAATTATGTTTTCTTTCATATAGGTGGCGAGAGTCCACAAGTTGTTACTGATGGGATATAATACCCAAGATGTGGAAGTCTACAAGCAACAGAAAAAATGGAGGGATAAAAATATAAACAGATTTTTTCACTGAAAAATTAAATCCAAAAATAAAGTCTTTTGATAACTAAAAAACTTTAAAAATATAGGCACCAGAATCAAAGTGTGACCACTGCCTGAAGAACCTTTCTTCCAAAAGCTGCTTCTGAAGAGACAAAAACATAAAATTTAGTAAAAGTATGCAAAGAAGACAAAGTGGCTGCTTTGCAGATTTGATCAACTGAAGCTTCATTTTTGAAAGCCCAAGATCAACTGATCTAGTAGAATGAGCTGTAATTCTCTGAGGCGGAGACTGGCCCACCTCCAAATAAGCTTTGTGAATCAGAAGTTTTAACCGAGGCTAAAGAAATAGCAGAAGCTTTCTGACCCTTCTTGGAACCAGAAAAGAGAACAAACTAGAAGTCTTTCTGAAATCTTTAGTGGCATCAACATAAAATTTCAAGGCTCTATCAACATTCAAAGAATGTAAAATCTTGTTATCATCATTCTTAGGATTAAGACACAAATCAGATAAGGAGACTCACAAGAGAGGGCCGATAATTTAGAAACTCTTCTAGCAGAAGAGATAACCAAAAGAAACAAAACTTTCCAAGAATGCATAGGCTCAAAAAAAAGAGCCTGTAAGATTTTTCTGTGAAACATTACAGAAAGAGTAGATATATGTGTCCTTTCAAGGTACTGGCAGATAAACCTTTATCTAGACCGTCGTTAAGAAATTGAAGAATTCTAGGAATTCTGAATAAACACTTCTTAGCTCCTTCTAAGTTGAAAAATATCCAAATGACTGGAGTGACGTCAAGTTGGTTAACGTTACAACCTGGCTTCCATCCATGTAGGAAAAGAGCATGTAACATGTATGACTATGCCATACAATGTAATACATTTTTAAATGCAGTGGGGTATAAGAGCTTTAGCATGAAACATAGGTGTACATGCGATTCGACTCATGTAGTTTACCAACTCTTTTGCCCATGTAAAACAATCTATTTGGGCAGAACTAAAAGAAAAAGAAAAACTAGATTTTGGGAACACACTAATAATATCTGTAAAGGAGTGGTGAAACATAGTGTTGTGGATCACTTTAAGGAGTTTCATGCCAGCAACCCTGAAGTTCTCCAAATTAAGGTGATCAATTGGATCCCACATAAAACTGAGGGGATTAATCGACTCACCAAATTAAGGAGGAGGGAGACTTTTTGGATTACAGAACTCAAAAGTCTCCATTCAGTAGGTTTGAATATTGATTTAGATCTTGCAGCTTTTTCATGAGGAAGGAGCATTAAGATATCAGGTTATTTTATTTTATTCTATTTTATTCATATAGGATATATTCATATGGGATATAGAGTGTATTTTTATAGGATATAGAGTGTTGAGTATATGGGCTATCCCATGTTAAAGTGTTCAGTTTAGTTTATATGTTGAAGACTACAGGGAGTGCAGAATTATTAGGCAAATTAGTATTTTGACCACATCATCCTCTTTATGCATGTTGTCTTACTCCAAGCTGTATAGGCTCGAAAGCCTACTACCAATTAAGCATATTAGGTGATGTGCATCTCTGTAATGAGAAGGGGTGTGGTCTAATGACATCAACACCCTATATCAGGTGTGCATAATTATTAGGCAACTTCCTTTCCTTTGGCAAAATGGGTCAAAAGAAGGACTTGACAGGCTCAGAAAAGTCAAAAATAGTGAGATATCTTGCAGAGGGATGCAGCACTCTTAAAATTGCAAAGCTTCTGAAGCGTGATCATCGAACAATCAAGCGTTTCATTCAAAATAGTCAACAGGGTCGCAAGAAGCGTGTGGAAAAACCAAGGCGCAAAATAACTGCCCATGAACTGAGAAAAGTCAAGCGTGCAGCTGCCAAGATGCCACTTGCCACCAGTTTGGCCATATTTCAGAGCTGCAACATCACTGGAGTGCCCAAAAGCACAAGGTGTGCAATACTCAGAGACATGGTCAAGGTAAGAAAGGCTTAAAGACGACCACCACTGAACAAGACACACAAGCTGAAACGTCAAGACTGGGCCAAGAAATATCTCAAGACTGATTTTTCTAAGGTTTTATGGACTGATGAAATGAGAGTGAGTCTTGATGGGCCAGATGGATGGGCCCGTGGTTGGATTGGTAAAGGGCAGAGAGCTCCAGTCCGACTCAGACGCCAGCAAGGTGGAGGTGGAGTACTGGTTTGGGCTGGTATCATCAAAGATGAGCTTGTGGGGCCTTTTCGGGTTGAGGATGGAGTCAAGCTCAACTCTCAGTCCTACTGCCAGTTTCTGGAAGACACCTTCTTCAAGCAGTGGTACAGGAAGAAGTCTGCATCCTTCAAGAAAAACATGATTTTCATGCAGGACAATGCTCCATCACACGCGTCCAAGTACTCCACAGCGTGGCTGGCAAGAAAGGGTATAAAAGAAGAAAATCTAATGACATGGCCTCCTTGTTCACCTGATCTGATCCCCATTGAGAACCTGTGGTCCATCATCAAATGTGAGATTTACAAGGAGGGAAAACAGTACACCTCTCTGAACAGTGTCTGGGAGGCTGTGGTTGCTGCTGCACGCAATGTTGATGGTGAACAGATCAAAACACTTACAGAATCCATGGATGGCAGGCTTTTGAGTGTCCTTGCAAAGAAAGGTGGCTATATTGGTCACTGATTTGTTTTTGTTTTGTTTTTGAATGTCAGAAATGTATATTTGTGAATGTTGAGATGTTATATTGGTTTCACTGGTAAAAATAAATAATTGAAATGGGTATATATTTGTTTTTTGTTAAGTTGCCTAATAATTATGCACAGTAATAGTCACCTGCCCACACAGATATCCCCCTAAAATAGCTATAACTAAAAACAAACTAAAAACTACTTCCAAAACTATTCAGCTTTGATATTAATGAGTTTTTTGGGTTCATTGAGAACATGGTTGTTGTTCAATAATAAAATTAATCCTCAAAAATACAACTTGCCTAATAATTCTGCACTCCCTGTATACACTATATTCCATTTAGTGCTAGGAGTCAAAACTAAATATTTTCCTCTATTCAATTAATGATGGCATGAATATTCACTCTAGTTTACAAATTAGAGGTACTATATATTTAAATGGATTGAGGTTAAGAAGGTTCTATTCATTGTGACAAATTAATATGGAATTTGGCAATATTTTTTTTTCTTTGTTGTATTATATTTTATAATGTATTGTATTGTATTTCATATGTATCTATTTTATGCATCAATTGTAAATGTATCGCATTTAGACCCGGGGTGACACATGCAGCTACCTAAGCTGGCTCCCCGTATGTACCTTCTGGTAATTGTATTTTAAATTAAGGTTTTAGATGTAGACGGTATATCGTCTAAGAAGCTACCCCTGAAGAAGTTTGCACGTTATGCAAACGAAACATGTAGGGAAGAATTAACTGCAGTCTTGTGTTCATATCAAACTAATTTAGTCTCTCTTGACTATTTTAAGCTTGGTTTCAAGTAACTTCAAGCGACTAATTGGACTACCCTAGTGTGTGTGCAATATCGGCTATTACGACTTCTGGGTCACTACGGAATAAGACAGTACTGGACTTGTGATCCGGAGAGACTGTGAGGCCTATTTATCAAAGGTCTGTTGGACCTGATCAGACAGTGCAGATCAGGTCCGACAGACCTCACTATTCAGTATTCAGCATTGCTCCAGCTGCTCTTGTGAGCTGTTGGTGCAACGCTGGGGGTGTTAATCAACCCGATCGTACTCGATCAGGTTGAATTGTGGCGATCTCTGTCCGCCTGCTCAAAGCTGGTGGACAGGGTTATGGAGCAGCGGTCTTTAGACAGAGCTTGATAAATGGGCCTCTGTATCCGGTTTCCTGCTGAAAACGTTGAGAGCCGATTCTTACACGGAGCGGTGTCCATTCCGGGCAGCTGTGGATGATTTCAGCAAATCTCATGACATGTCTTTTGTCATTTTTTATCTTGTAAGTGCAATCTGTGCAAAGCTGTGCTTTTATTAAATTTACTTCTATACTGCCTTGAATCGGTTGGGCGCTGTGTGTTTATATTTTTCAGCTTCTCTCTTCGGGACCAAGATACCCGGTTTACACACTTAGCTGCAATCGAGGGAAGGATTTTGAACTTTGGAACTCTTTAACGGAGTACGCTCCATTTTGGGTTTATTTATTTATATATATATAGTATCTTTTCGGACATGGTGGGTTGTAAGTATCAATACCAGTGTTCAGTTATCAATACCAGTGTTCAGTTGTATATATATTGGGTCAGTTTATAACCAATTGTTTTATATATTGATACATATAGTGAATTTTTATTATAATTTTAACTTTCTGGGTTTAGATACGGGTTTTATATTTAGGTTTTATATTTTGAGTCTTGCATTGGGTACGCTGGTATTTTATTATATTTATTTCATGTGAAATGCTTGTGCAATACCGCCCCCTGCACATTTGCGGCCACTAGCAGGGGGTGTCAATCATTCCAATCATATCAAGATGATTGCTGTCCACCACTTCAGAGGTGGCGGACGAGTTAATGAGCAGCGGTCTTAAGAAACTACGGGGGAAGATTGCAGCATCCGCTGCTTGTTAAATCTACCCCATAGTTTTAATATTGATCTTAATAATATCAAATACTGCATCACAAATAAAGAGATTTGCCTCTTGTAGTAAATGAAGAATATTACAACATTCAGGATCTGTAGAAAATTGCAGAGGAAGATTAGAGAGCCAAAAAGTAGAGGAGGCAGCAACATCAGCAATAGATATGGCTGGCCTAAGGACATAACCAGTATGTAAATAACCCTTCTCAGAAAAGATTCAAGTTTCTTATCTAAAGGGCCTTTGAAAGAAGTACTATCTTCTAAAGGATTTGTAGTACGTTTAGCTAATGAAGAAATGGCCCTATCTACTTTAGGGATATTTCCCATAGCTCCAAATTAGCAGTAGGTAAAGGATACAAGTTTTTAAACCTTGAAGAAGGGTTAAAAGAAGTACCTGGTTTAGACCATTCTTTAGAAATAATGTTAGAAACAGTGTTAGGAACTGGATGATTGTCCACTTCTTAACTGCTGTTTCCAGCGAGCCTGAAGGCTTGCGCGGAAACAGGGGCATCAAGCTCCATTCGGAGCTTGATAATTCGGCCCCAATGTCTTTTTTGCTTTATTTTTGCTTTATTTTTCATATTCTGTTCTTTGCCATAATGGAACATCTTGCTTCTGTCCCTGAAGTTCCCTTAGGACCTGAGTCTGATGAATAACTTTCTACCAAAGCTAAGTGTGTCTTTTGTAAAACTGAAGTGGCATCTTCCTCTTTAAAAATATAATTTCCAGAGCGCTATCAAAGCGAATGTAATAATAAAGCCCCTATTTAGAAAGGGCACTGAGAGATGACAAAAGGTATCTATTTACAGTCCAGATACAAACTAAAAAGCGTGCAAATAATAGCAGCAAAAAAAGTAAAGAACCTCTTTATACAGCAGCGTGCAAGCGCTGATGCCAGGTCCAAACAATTCTGCCCCCTATAAAACCACAATATAAGAGCGCAACAAAATGGCTTCATCTGGCATAATTTGTAAATAAAAAAGGCCTATAGAAACTATATAACTCAAAATATCTAAACATAAAAACAAGCTAAGCGCAGCAAATGTTAAGCAAAGGGGAAAACATGCTTGTTCCTTGACTGCTAATGAAAAAAAACATAAAGCATAACCTTAACATAAGTGCCTTAAATGACTAAGAGTGTCTTATAAAAAAAGTAATACTTACCTTAAAGTTGCAGATACTCGCTCACTGAAAGTAGACAGCCAATACCAGTACTGAAACATATCAGCAGTGATAAAGAAATGAGAGTATGTCAATCTGAGTGTAAAGGGAGGCAGTAAATGAATCCCTGCGACCAATTTACACAGAGCCTATGAAAAGGTAATTTCCAGAGGAGAAAACATGGTAACCTGAGTCAGTACGCCCTTCACTTCCCTCTGACTGTACTCAGAGAAAACGGGCTTCAATATGCACTGAAGCACCTTTCACTGAAGCACATCATATTTTAACCACCTCCAAATGAGGAAAAGTTTAAACTGGGACATGAGTGAGGTGGGTGGGGTATTTATAGGCTTTGAGGTTTGGGAAACTTTGCCTCCTCCTGGTAGGAATTCCCATCAGTAACAACTCATGGACTCTCACCACCTATATGAAAGAAAGCACAATTTGTAAAAAATAAATAAATATATATACATATATATATATATATATATATATATATATATATGTATGTGTTTTATTTCTAGATAATATATATATATATATATATATATATATATATAAGTAGTAGTATTGGTTATCTCTTTCCCTCTCTCTCTTTCCCTCTCTCTTTCTTTCTCTCTCTTTCTCTCTTTCATTTTTTCTTTCTCTCTTTTTCTTTCTCTCTCTCTCTCTTTCCCTCTCTCTCTTTCTTTTTTTCTCTCACTTTCTCTCTCTCTCTTTCTCTCTCTCTCTCTCTCTCTCCCTCTCTCTCTCTCCCTCTCACTTTCTCTCTCTATTTTTCTCCGTCTCTCTTTCTCTCTCTGTCTCTCTCTCATTCTTATTCAATCTCTATTTCTCATATCTAGGTAAAGTCAGTTTGCCACCAGTTACTAATGGTTATAGTAACAATGTAACATATGCACTTAGACTCTTGGTTGCCTTATACCACCTAGAGAATTATCAGGTCTTTTTAAAGGGACATGAAACCCAAAATGTTTCTTTCATAAATCTTACTTAGTATCTAATATGTTTTGTTCTATTAGTATCATTTGTTAAATGCCATAGCTAGGCAGGCTCAGGGACAGAAATACAACTACTGTGAGTTAGCTGAACACATCAGGGGAGCCAATGACAAGACGGCATATATGTGCAGGCACCAATTAGCACTTAGCCCCCAGTAGTGCATTGCTGCCACTGAACCTACCTAGGTATGATTTTTAACAGAAGATAATAAGAGAACAAAATATATTAGATGCTAAGTCTGAATTATAACCGAAACACAACTTAAAGTGCTTGCAAAGCACAGTAGACTGCATCTAAAAGACAAAATTCAATTCTAGATAAGCAGACCTTAGATAAGCAGCCTCCCTGCACCTATCTTACCTGTCTGAGAAGGAGGGGGAAGTCGGCTTGCTACAGTAATAAAGGGGTCATAGGGAGGAGCAGCATACACATTTTTTTATGGGAAGGGGATCTATCGTTGGCCAACAATTTCATAGAACATCTAAACTGCAATGATATGGGCCTAAAATTCACAGCCAATATTCAGACACAAAACATCGAATATCTAGATCTCATCCTTAGTTTAGAAGAACATAACATCACATCCAAGACCTATTTTAAAGATGTTGACAGCAACAGTTTTCTAAATTATCATAGCAATCATCACAGGAATTGGATACATAATGTACCCTACAGCCAATTTCGTAGGATGAGACGAAATTGTAGCGACTACAACACTTTTTTGAAACAAAGTCAAGTATTATATAATAGGTTTATTGAAAAAGAATATCCCCCCATTTTACTAGACAGGGCCCTTGAAAGAGCGAAAAATCTAAACAGGGAGGATATCCTAACAGACAAGAAAACCAATAAAACAGATACACCTTTTGGAGAGAAAGAAACCATTTTTATAACACAATACAATTCTGACTTTCATAAAATACAACACATAATAAAAAAACATTGGTATATAATACAAAGGGACCCCATTCTCAAACATTTGGTAAAAGAAACACCAAGAATCATATACAAAAGAGCGCCCACACTTAGAAATCAGCTAGCTCCCAGTAAGAAAGTGAAACCCAAATTTTCCAACAGAACATTACAAAATCCTATTCAGAACAAGGGACTATTTGGCCTTCGGGGCATTTACAAATGTGGCAAAACAGGATGTGGCTCTTGCAAAATTATCAAATCAGGGATTAAAAATTTCAAATCCACAATTACTGGTGAGAATTTCCAAATTCCCATTTTTTTCAACTGTAATTCATCTTTCACCGTTTATCTTATGGAGTGTATATGCAGCCTCCAATATGTAGGCCGCACCTCCAGAAAACTGAGAAACAGATGGGGTGAACATCACCGCAACTGCAAAAATTCCAGAAAAAACAAAATCAAACACAGCATACCCAATCATTGTCTAACTAAACACAATGGAAATCCATACATTTTCAAATACATTCCCATTGATTTTATTCCAAAGAGTTCTGACTACAACAGACTCACCAGACTCAGACAGCGCGAAACATACTGGATCTATCGACTGAAGACTCTTCATCCACAAGGGTTGAATGCCAACCTGGATCTAGCAGCCTTCAATTGACAGATTTCTACAGTTATCACAATATTGAATATCATTTTCAGACACAGATTATTAATTCATATTTTAACATTCATAGGCCAGATACACCCTTGGAACAATAGGGCAAAACCATACATCTAGACAGTGATTATATGATTTTGATTATATTTATTAAATGTGAGATGAGTAAAATTAGGTACCACACCAATTAGAAATCTCTTTCATTTCATTTCAAACATCAGATTTCACAAACAAAATTCCAGACACAGATCATCAATTATCATTCACAATTAACACACACTATACATAGAAAGAGAGACACCTTATTTTCTTTACCCTTTACCTTTTTCTTTTTAACAAAACAATCATTTTCAAAATAAATAATTAGAAAAAATACAACTATATGCGTGTGTGCACATGCGCATGTATGCAGATATTATACAAGGGGGGGGATACGTGTGTGTGTGCATGTATGTATATACAAAGACCTCTGTTTAATGGATAATCCATTTTCCATACATACACATCCCTATGTAATTTTTACAATCAAATATATTCTTCTTTCACATTTAAAAAGATTGTGTCTATTATAAAAAACTATTATATTGAGGTTATATATTTATCAATCCATTATAACAAACTACATTGAGGTTATACAAGTATCTATCTTCAACGAAAACCAAGTAATAACACTTTTTTAATTCTTCACATTCACAATGCAAACAACAGGTTAAAAGTTCAGACTCCTATTCAGATCCTTATTATTCAATGAATTATCCATTTTCCATATATACACATTTTTTTTGTTATTCCTACAATTAAACATATGTTCCTCTATATTCAAAAGGATTGTGTCCATTACAACAAACTATTAAGTGAGGTTATATATGTATTAATTTTTAATGAAAACAAAGTGATAACATTGTTTTATTTATTCATTTTCACAATGTAACCAACAGGTTAAAAGTTTAGATTCCCATATATACACATATCTTATTTTAACCTTGTTACTCTGTCTAAATTTCCAATTTGTAACAGCTGGGAGCCTGATTTGGTTTCCACAGCTGAATGCACACAAATATTTTTCTATTGGATTACACATCTGATGACAACTTCCTCTTTAGACACACAAATGTGTATAAATTGTCAACAATTGTTAATGGTGGCATTCACTTTTTTATCTGATGAAACGACCCGTTTGAGGTTGAGAAACGCGTCATAAGTATTAAAAGCCATTTTATTTGAAGTTGTCTGTGTTGTGGTTTATCAATACCAATTGAACAACGCACAAAAGAATACACCTTTTGCAGCACCTGAAGTCCAGTCAACAGGAGGCATACACCAAGTTGCAATTAGGACAAGTGCCTTTGGAGCTTGGCTTCCACAGTGTACTAGCCACTGACAAGTGCTAGCCTGCTTTCTTGCACTGGTCACAGCACAGTGCCACACCATTTGGTAAGCATAATACTTATTTTCATCTGTACCTGCATATCCAGACGGTATCACGCTATTGTGGTGCCCTCTCTCTACTCTTTGTATTTTAACAGTTGTTCCACACTCTCTGGGATCAAGAGGAGCAGCCTGACTCACCATACCTATAAGGAGGATATCTTTATCCCTTCAATTTACCATCAGCTTATGGACATTTTACGGGACTAATACGGTAGACCTGATCTACTATATTTAAAGTTTATTACCTTGTTTTACATTAAATATATATTTTTTTCCTTTTAACATCAGCGCTCTTTTATATATCCCTTCATTGGGATACGTTCACTGAAACATATCAGCAGTTATAAAGAAATGAGAGTATGTCAATCTGAGTGTAAAGGGAGGCAGTAGATGAATCCCTGCGACCAATTTACACAGAGCCCATGAAAAGGTAATTTCCAGAGGAGAAAACATGGTAACCTGAGTCAGTACGCCCTTCACTTCCCTCTGACTGTACTCAGAGAAAACGGGCTTCAATATGCACTGAAGCACCTTTCACTGAAGCACATCATATTTTAACCACCTCCAAATGAGGAAAAGTTTAAACTGGGACATGAGTGAGGTGGGTGGGGTATTTATAGGCTTTGAGGTTTGGGAAACTTTGCCTCCTCCTGGTAGGAATTCCCATCAGAAACAACTCATGGACTCTCACCACCTATATGAAAGAAAGCACAATTTGTAAAAAATAAATAAATATATATACATATATATATATATATATATATATATATGTATGTGTTTTATTTCTAGATAATATATATATATATATATATATATATATATATATATATATATATATATATATATATATATATATATAAGTAGTAGTATTGGTTATCTCTTTCCCTCTCTCTCTTTCCCTCTCTCTTTCTTTCTCTCTCTTTCTCTCTTTCTTTTTTACTTTCTCTCTTTTTCTTTCTCTCTCTCTCTCTCTCTTTCCCTCTCTCTCTCTTTCTTTTTTTCTCTCACTTTCTCTCTCTCTCTCTCTCTCTCTTTCTCTCTCTCTCTCTCTCTCTCTCTCTCTCTCTCTCCCTCTCTCTTTCTCCCTCTCACTTTCTCTCTCTATTTTTCTCCGTCTCTCTTTCTCTCTCTGTCTCTCTCTCATTCTTATTCAATCTCTATTTCTCATATCTAGGTAAAGTCAGTTTGCCACCAGTTACTAATGGTTATAGTGACAATGTAACATATGCACTTAGACTCTTGGTTGCCTTATACCACCTAGAGAATTATCAGGTCTTTTTAAAGAGACATGAAACCCAAAATGTTTCTTTCATAAATCTTACTTAGTATCTAATATGTTTTGTTCTATTAGTATCATTTGTTAAATGCCATAGCTAGGCAGGCTCAGGGACAGAAATACAACTACTGTGAGTTAGCTGAACACATCAGGGGAGCCAATGACAAGACGGCATATATGTGCAGGCACCAATAAGCACTTAGCCCCCAGTAGTGCATTGCTGCCACTGAACCTACCTAGGTATGATTTTTATCAGAGGATAATAAGAGAACAAAATATATTAGATGCTAAGTCTGAATTATAACCGAAACATTTTGGGTTTTATGTCCCTTTAAAAAGACCTAATAATTCTCTTGGTGGTATAATACACCCAATACTCACACCTCTGTATAGAATAGGTTTGATTTTTTTCCCCTCTCCTTACACACATTTGAACTCAGCCTCCTAAGAAGAGTATACTCTATTATTTTTTTTATTTTTTTTTTTAAAAAGAAGATTTAGATTAGTATAATAATAATTAGTAGCAGCAGCCCTCGTCTAGGAGCAAAGGGGTTAAAAAAGCCATGCCTTGCTGTGAGCTGAGGGGGGGGGGGTGCTTAAAGTGCTTGCAAAGCACAGTAGACTGCATCTAAAAGACAAAATTCAATTCTAGATAAGCAGACCTTAGATAAGCAGCCTCCCTGCACCTATCTTACCTGTCTGAGAAGGAGGGGGAAGTCGGCTTGCTATAGAAATAAAGGGGTCATAGGGAGAAGCAGCATACACATTTATCAAAGCAGAACACAGCAGCTGTATATATGGACAGTTTATAAAGTTAGGCTGCAGCTGTCAGGAAAAAAAAGCATTTCTGTGGAGGAGTGAGTACATATATTTATATCAGTCCCGGAAGAGCTCCTTTGTAAAGTGCAGGGAGATTGTAGCTGAAGCCGATCATGACACTTCTGGCTGCACTGCACACATTCCTGTTATGCAGAGAGGTGTCTACATGCTGCTCTGTTAGTATTGTTAACCCTGGTCTGTCCCAACAATATGCCTCCTCCAAAATGCTGCATGCATCCATTCAAAACAGATGTGCTGCAGCTCAAGGAGGAGGGGTTAAAATCTACGGATGCCAGCTAAAAAAATGCAAGGGGAAACTTTTTTTTTAATACATAAATTAGCATCTCTGGCTTAATAAATACATGGATATGTGTGTAAAAAGTGCCACTTTCCCCCTCAAACAGCTGCCGCTTTCAGTAGAGGCGATACACTTGTAAGTGCAGCAGGGAATTAATCTACCGCCATGATCACTACTCACCTAAACTTCAAAAGCCCTCGGTTGCACTTCTGGGCAGTCGGCCATCGATGTCCGGTGCAGAGAGGGCCACAGAGTGGCTCTCTCTGCATCGGATGGCCATGCAGGGTTATTGCAGGATGCCTCGATATCGAGGCATCACTGCAATAACCGGAAAGCGGCTGGAAGCGATCAGGATCGCTTCCAGCTGCTTTGCAGACCGAGGACGTGCAGGGTACATCCTCAGGCGTTAACTGTCTTTATTTAGAGCACGTACCCTGCACGTTCTTGGTCGTTAAGGGGTTAACACCTTAACATAAAGCCCAAGTCTAAACACCCCTAATCTGTCGCTTCAGACATCGCCAACACTAATAAAAGTAATTAACCCCTATTACGCCGCTCCCTGACATCGCCAACACTAATAAGTTATTAACCTCTATTCCGCCGCCCCCCGACAACATACTAAAGCTATTAACCCCTAAACCTCCGGCCTCCTACATTGCAAAACACTAAATTAAATTATTACAATCTAAACCTAACACCCCCCTAACTTAAAATTAAAATTACAATATAACTATCTTAAAATAAAAAAAACAACTTACCGTTGAAATGAATATAAACCTAACATTAAACTATAAATTAACCTAACATTACTATTCTAATAAAGTAAAAAAAATACTACCAATTAAAAAATTGGATTTCAGTAGCTCTCATCCTATTGGCTGTTTTGAACAGCCAATAGGATTTCAGAAGCTCTCATCCTATTGGCTGATTTGAATTTGAAGAATCAAATCAGCCAATAGGAATGCAAGGTATACCATTTTGAAACGGCTACCTTGCATTCAACTTCAGTGTAAGGGGGTGACTGTATGAAGAGGACGCTCCGCGCAGGATGGGATCGGCTTCCAGGATGGCTCTGTTCTGCTGGGATGAAGATAGAAGATGCCCACGGGATGGATGAAGATATCGCTGCCTGGATGAAGACCTCTCACCGCCTGGTTGGAGATGGATGTCCGGACTTCAGTAACCGTGAGTAGATTTTATGGGGTTAGTGTTAGGTTTTTTTTGGGGAGGGTTTTTATTTTAGATTAGGTCTTTGGGCTTTTGTAAAAGAGCTGAATGCCCATTTATGGGCAGTGAAAAGAGTTGAATGCCCTTTTAAGGGCAATGCCCATACAAATGCCCCTTTAGGGGCAATGAGTAGCTTAGGCTTTTTTTAGAGTTAGGTTTTTTATTTTGGGGGGTTGGTTGGGTGGTGGGTTTTACTGTTGGGGGGACTTTTTATTTTTTTACAGGTAAAAAAGCTGTTTAATTTAGGGCAATGCCCTACAAAAGGCCCTTTTAAGGGCTATTAGTATTTTATTGTAGGCTAGGGGGAGTTTATTTTGGAGCGGGGCTTTTTTTATTTTTATAGGGCTATTAGATTAGGTGTACTCTTGAAAAAGTTCCTAGGTAATGGAATGAAACGTACGTTGAGTTTTAACAGTTTTTAGACATAATCTCCTGTGAAGCTTTGTTAGTTAGTAGTGTGTTGCAGCAACACTCTAGCTAAGGGGTTTATATGTTTTATGTACAGGTAGCCCTCAGTTTACGCCGGGGTTAGGTTCCAGAAGGAATGGTTGTAAATTGAAACCGTTGTAAATTGAAACCCAGTTTATAATGTAAGTCAATGGGAAGTGAGGGAGATAGGTTCCAGGCCCCTCTCAAAATTGTCATAAGCAACACCTAATACATTTTTTTTAAAGCTTTGAAATGAAGACTTTAAATGCTAAACAGCATTATAAACCTAATAAAATAATCACACAACACAGAATATATAATTAAACTAAGTAAAATGAACAAAAGCATTTGCTAAACAGCATTATAAACCTAATAAAATAATCACACAACACAGACTTCACTTGCATTTTTCTGCAAACAGTTCTTTCTATGCATTCCAATATGGACTGATTTATAGACAGAAAGATCTTGTTCCTTTGAAATCTGCTCGATAGCTCAGGTCTGCTTAAACTGATTAATTTCAGCTTGCTTGGCTTTGCTGCAACACACGCGGACAGCTTCACCTACTGGGTATTTTAATAAATGCACTGCTTCTCAATGCTTTTCAATAGCAGTCACATGACTGGAAAAAAAGGTTGTTATTCTGAAACGGTGTAAATTGAACCGTTGTAAAACGAGGGCCACCTGTATTTTATACTTGACTAGCTTACATTGTATTAAAATTGCATTCCCACTGGCTAGGCAAGGTGTGTTCTCAATTTCTAGGTTCCACCTGCTGTAGCCGGCTTGCTAATATATACAAAGCTAGTGCTTATTTTAAACATTAATAAAAAGCTTATAACCACAGAATCTGTTCTCTTCATTGGACGCTGCTCAAGGATACAACTTTACCCCTGTGCTTATTTTCACCTACTATCTTGTGAGTAGTTTGTAAAAAATACATGGGGTTTACCAGGTGTTTAATCTACACTTAGATCTCTGATTGCGCTTTCTCTCACCCCCTTCCAGCTTTTTACTATTGGTTTGAACTGACCTTAAAGAGAAGCAGCAGCTGCAGAATATAACTGAAATATTTTCCACAATTGCTGAAGAACAAGGACATCACTGGAGAAACCTTAGGGATTTCAGAAACCTGATTTATTCTATTTATCTACTAGAGACGGTACCATAACAAATGTTTTACAATACAGATTGACTTTTATTTATTATTTTTCATATTCATGTGGTAAATGAGGTAAATGTGAATTGTTATATTTTATAACTTTTGATTTATTTCTCTTATCTCTAATATCATTGTATTTACTATAGAGTATTATTATTTAATATTTTAATGCAGCTCTTCTTTTGTTTATTTTTTAAAAATTTGTAATTGTTTTTAGATTTGATAATTTTGTTTATTATTTTTTGTAAGCTTAGTGTTTTTTTTTTTTTTGTAATTTAGTGTTTATTATTTTTTGTAATTTCAGATTTTTTAATTTTTTCATAATGTTAGCTTTTTTAAATTTGTCATTTAAATTTAAATTGGTAGTATTTTATTATTTTATTAGAATAGTAATGTTAGGTTAATTTATAGTTTAATGTTAGGTTTATTTTTATTTCACAGGTAAGTTTTTATTTTTTTAAGATAGTTATATTGTAATATATATTATATTATATATATATTGAGTTTTTAAAGAGTAAAAGCAATAAAAAGAGGAGCAGGAAAAAAGATGTGCTTAAAACAAAAAAATCATAACCTAAAAATGGATGGGCCTCGTGGACTCTTGCCACCATGAAATAAATTAATTTATCTTTTCTTTCATATAGGTGGTGAGAGTCCACGAGC
Organism: Bombina bombina; assembly: GCF_027579735.1. Taxonomy (NCBI): domain Eukaryota; kingdom Metazoa; phylum Chordata; class Amphibia; order Anura; family Bombinatoridae; genus Bombina; species Bombina bombina. The sequence continues at coordinate 121,868,286 of NC_069506.1, forward strand.
CGTTACCTATGGGATATAATACCCAAGATGTGGAAGTAAACGAGTAACAAGAAACGTAGGGATAAAATAAAAACAGCTTTATTAGCTGAGAAATTTAATCCAAAAATTAATAAAGTATTTTAAAAACAAAAAACTTAAATTGGGGGGCGCTAGAATCAAACTTAGACAGCTGTCTGAAGAACCTTTCTTCCAAAAGCTGCTTCTGATGAGGCAACAAGATAAAAATTGTAAAATTTAGTAAAGGTATGCAAAGAAGACCAAGTGGCCACTTTGCAAATTTGATCAACTGAAGCCTCATTCTTTAAAATGCCCAAGATGTTATCTAATAGAATGAGCTGTAATTATCTGAGGCAGAGACTGGCCCGCCTCCAAATATGCTTTATGAATCAAAAGTTTTAACCAAGAGGCTAAATAAATAGCAGATGCTTTCTGACCTTTGCTAGAACCAGAAAAAAGAACAAACAGACTAGAAGTCTGTCTGAAATTTTTAGTAGCGTACACATAATATTTCAAAGCTCTAACAACATCCAAGGAATGTAAGGATTTTTCAGTAGCATTCTTAGGATTAGGACAAAATGAAGGAACAATAATTTCCCTATTAATGTTGTCAGAATTAACAACCTTAGGTACAAATTTGAATGAGGTTCGCAAAACAGCTGTATTGTGATGGAAAATCAGATAAGGAGAGTCACAAGAGAGCAGGAAGTTCAGTTACTCTTCTAGCAGAAGAGATGGTCAAAAGAAACAACACTTTCCAAGAAAGTAATTTAATGTCCAAAGAATGCATAGGTTCAAAAGGAGGAGCCTGCAAAATCTTTAACACAAGATTAATGCTCCAGGGAGGAGAAATTGGTTAAATGACAGTGTGGCAAACCTCGCCACTTATGAACTATGCAGGAATTGTTATTAATTCTAATGGTTAAAATGTATGTTAAACTGTATGTTACTGTTTAAACTCCCTGCTGTTTCAGTTGGGAAACCCCTTGTAGGGGAGACTGTTTTTAAAAAGTGTTTTTTTTTTTCAGTTGAAGAATAAGTTGTTGTTGACTCCCAAGCTATGTGTCATCTAGTTCTTGGTGGAAAGGGGTTATTATTACAATTACCAAGAGTAGTTACTTGCTTGTTTCTGCTTATCCAAAAGATATTACAGATCCTACTACCTCTCTGCTACAATTACCAAGAGTAGTTATTTGTTTGTCTCTGCTTACCAAAAAGATATTACAGATCCTAGTGCCTCTCTGCTACAATTACCAAGAGTAGTTACTTGTTTGTCTCTGCCTACACAAAATATATTACAGATCCTACTGCCTCTCTGCTACAATTGGTGGCAAGCGACGGGATTCAAACCGCACAGCAAGTTGTAGGACATGTGATGTATATGAACAGACGGTGAATGGGGACAGATTATACCAGACTAAAGAGAACTGCATTGAAGGAATTACTGGAGGCAAGAGGAATTATTGGCAGCAATAAAACCAAAGCAAGGCTGATTGCAGAGCTCATGGAGGGAGACCGGGTAGCAGGTACGACCGTACCCATGGCGAACAACGAAACTGAATTCCAAAAAGAGATGCGGACCCGGTTGGCTTTTTTTCTGCTACCCCATTCGGAGGAGCTCCTGACACGGACATCAGCAGACGTGCAGGAGTACTTGATGGTGACCCGACAAACCACCCCGAGACCCGGAGAGGGGCTACCAGTACATTCCAGTGCTGGTACAGGGAAAGCTAAGATTCCCTAACACGCATTCAAGGATCATACTGACACAGAGGATATCGATGGGTACCTACAGGACTTTGAGCGATTATGCCAACTGCATAATATTAGCACCACTGACCAAGTTCCCCTACTGGCTGGCAAGTTATCCGGGCGGGCCGCTGAAGCCTACCGCACCATACCAGATGAGGACAGCAGGGACTACCAGAAGGTAAAACAGGCCATCCTGACTAGGTATGCTATTACCCCGGAGGCATACCGACAGCGGTTCCGAGACCTGAAGAAGCTGGAGAAAGATACCCACACTGAGTGGGCGCATCAGCTAACCAGGGCCGCTAAAGGCTGGTTGCAGGCAGCCCAAGTCACCCAGTTGGAAGACCTTTTACAACTCCTGTTGATGGAGCAATTCTTCCAAGGGGTGTCCACTGAATTGCAAAACTGCCTGAGAGATCGAAAACTGTGCACGGTACATACCGCAGTGACCTTGGCCGACAAATACCAAGATGCTCAGAGAGCTCAAAGAACACAGCAACGCTCCAGTATTGGGGTCACCCCAACCCCCACTGCAGCTCCCACACCTCTGCTACCCCATCCTGGAGGGGGAATCTACCCACCCCTTCCCCGATACCAGACTCAATCAGCTATCCATTGACATTTTTGTAACCAACAAGGGCACATTCAGAGAGACTGTCCCAGGAACAAGAACCGATCCACCTGGAACAACCAGAACAACTGCTACCAGAACGAGCCCCGACTACAGACCCAACCCGCAGTCTTCAACGAGAAACCCTTGGGCATCTTACACGAGGTAAACCCAGTACAGGCCGCTTCGGACAACCTACAAAGCCACTGCCAGGTGGTCTATATAGAGGGCCGACATGTCCAAGGGCTGCGTGACTCTGGGGCCACCATAACCATGCTCCGGCAACATTTTTTTCCACCAATCAACTCACCGGAGACTGTGTAGCTGTCTGGGTGGCCGGGGGAGCCATTTACAAGATTCCCACGGCCAAAGTACACTTGGATTGGGGAGCAGGGTCGGGGAACGTAGAAGTGGGCCTTATGCAAAATTTGCCCGCAGATGTTATTTTGGGCAATGACTTAGGGGAGCTGACTTCAGCGTTTGCACCCCGAACCTCCCCACAAGCAGCACTGCCCGTGGTTACCCGACAACAGGCCCGCACCAACGCACTGGCTGATCACTCTGAGGCTCAGGTAAGCAATCACCCCCCTAATGTCTCTTGGGCCCTTCCACTAGAGTTTGGTAGCGAAGTGGCCACTGACCCCTCGTTGCAAGTATATAGAGATAAGGTAGACCAGAATCAGGTGGGGTTGGAAGGAGAGAGGTACGGTTGGGACAAGGGGTTACTGTACAGGTATGCAGAGAAGATAGTGTCTGGATCTATTCCCCTGTCCGTTCAGCAGTTAATAGTACCTCAGAGGTATAGACGAGAACTGCTACGGGTTGCCCACGATATTCCGCTGTCAGGCCACCTAGGAGTTAGTCGGACGAAGCACCGCCTAACTCAGAATTTCTTTTGGCCAGGGATCACCAAAGATATTAGGCAGTATTGCCAGACGTGTGACACCTGCCAATGAGTAGGGAAAAGAGGAGATCGATATAAGGCGAAGCTACACTCCCTCCCCATAATAGAGGAGCCTTTTAGTCGAGTGGCGGTGGACCTCATTGGCCCCCTAGCCAAGCCTAGCCCCTCGGGGAAGAGGTATATACTCACGGTCGTGGATTATGCCACCCGATATCCCGAGGCAGTGGCTCTGGCTAATATTCATGCCGAGACCGTGGCAGATGCCCTCATCAGAATCTTCTCCCGCATGGGATTTCCCCGGGAGATTATTTCGGACCGGGGCACCCAGTTTATGGCCGAGATTACCCACCAGTTGTGGAGAGCATGTGGGGTGATACCCATTGTAAATTCCGCTTATCACCCCCAGTCTAATGGGCTCTGTGAACGGTTTAATGGAACACTAAAACAGATGCTCCGCATGTTCATGGATACCCAGAAGAACTGGGAGTGGTTTCTACCCCATTTGCTTTTCGCCTACCAGGAGGTACCTCAGGAGTTCACGGGGTTCTCTCCCTTTGAATTATTATTCGGAAGGAGGGTACAGGGTCCCCTAGACTTAATCCGAGAGCATTGGGAGGGGGAAGTCACTAGTGACGGTACTCCTATCATACCATACGTGCTGGAGTTTAGGGAGCGCCTGGAGGCCCTGACTCGGACCGTCCGCTCCAACCTTCAGGCGACTCAAACCCGTCAGTGCCGTTGGTATGATAGGGGCGCCAGGGACTGCAGTTTTCAGACTGGGCAGAAGGTGCTAATCTTAAAACCGGTCAAAAATGATAAACTGCAGGCCTCCTGGCAGGGCCCATACAAGGTAGTGGAACAAATCTGTGACACCACCTATGTGATCGGCCCATGTACTAGAGCAGGCGGTAGACGCATGCTCCATGTAAATATGTTGAAGCCGTACCATGAACGTGCAGAGGAGGTGAATGCTATTTGCGCCCCTGCCGTGGATGACGCAGACAGTTTACCTCTTCCCGACCTCCTAGGAATGAAGAACCGGAATGAAGGTCTGGGAGAGGTACAATTGGGTGAGCGGTTAAGTCCTCGGGAACGAGCTCAAATAGCAGAGCTACTGCAGGAAAAGAGAGACACGTTCTCCAATGTGCCTGGATATACTCGACTGGCCACCCATAGGGTAGAAACCCCAGGTCACCTCCCCATGCGTCAACCTCCTTACCGCATACCAGAATCGGTGAAAGAACATATGCGGAAGGAGATTGACGAGATGCTACAGTTAGGAGTGATTGAGCACTCGGACAGCCCCTGGGCCTCGCCGGTAGTTCTAGTGCCGAAGCGGGACGGCACGACCCGCTTCTGCGTAGACTACCAGAAACTTAATGATAAAACCGTCTCTGACGCCTACCCTATGCCCCGGATAGATGAGCTCCTAGATAAAATGGCTCGAGGCCAGTACCTCACCACCATAGATCTGTGTAAGGGGTACTGGCAGATCCCACTAGCCAAGGATGCCATCCCCAAATCAGCGTTCGTCACCCCGTTTGGCCTGTACCAATTCAAGGTCATGCCATTCGGGATGAAGAACGCTCTGGCTACTTTCCAGCGAATGGTAGATCGGCTACTGGATGGGTCCCAAGAGTACACATGTGCCTATTTAGACGACATAGCTATATTTAGCAGCTCCTGGGACGAGCATTTGAACCATATAGGGGCGATCCTAGATCGCATTAGGGAGGCAGGATTAACCCTTAAGCCTAGCAAATGTCATATAGGGATGGCGGAGGTCCAGTACCTAGGGCACCGAGTAGGTATCGGGCAGCAGAAGCCCGAACCGGCCAAGGTAGAGGCCATAGCCAAGTGGCCCATTCCCCGTACGAAGACCCAAGTGCTAGCCTTTCTAGGTACCGCAGGCTATTATAGGAAGTTTGTACCTAATTATAGTACCCTAGCCAAACCCCTCACCGACCTCACCTGTAAAATCCTTCCTAAGATTGTTACCTGGAGCCCAGAGTGTGAACAAGCATTTCAAGAACTGAAAAATACTCTCGTAAATGCCCCTATCCTTGCTGCCCCCGGATCCAACTAAACGCTTTCTCGTCCATACAGACACTTCTATGTTTGGAGCCGTGCTGAGCCAAGTCGGGG